>NW_024868276.1:0-7919 GCF_013358625.1 Macadamia integrifolia
TTTTTTTTGTTCTTTACTAAGGGAGTGTCATGGTTCCTCTTTGTAGGTGTATTGGAATATGGAACATTCTTTTGATTACCCCTTCCATTTGTTTTAATTTTATTTATTTATTTAAATTTTGGAAAGGAAGAGTGTTCTCTAACCAAGCAGGATAGGAGATACCAATTAGGAGGGACTACAGTTAGTTAAAACGGAACGGTAAAATACTTGGCTTGGTATGAAGTGTTTAAAATGACTCGAAATTCCAACAGGACATTCAAAAATACAATCAAACATTTAGAAAGATAAAAAAAAATAAGTCTGAAATAATTGGATAGCCTCTTTTTTTTGAATGGTTTCTTTTGTTTTGCTCCTTATTACTGGCTTGATATGTAAGATGTCAATATAAGTGGATAGCATGTAAAGCCTTCTCCCAAAAGAATCTCTGAATTAATTAAAATGACTGCTTACTAATTTGTCATTTATAAGATTTTGTCGATTTCTTGCACACGCTTAGTATATACACATGTGAAATTATTATAAGACTTGACATTCATTAAAAGAAATGTGTTATACCAAAATGGCAAAACTTATTTGGTACATAAAAGATTCGATTAAAAAAATCCCTTCTTAAGAACTTTTTAGGCTCTATGCCTTCACTGGTAATATAGATGTTATTCTTTATTCGCTAGTTTGTTGAAACTTTTTTTTTTTTGTGGGGGGTGGGGGTGGGGTTTAAAAAAGGTAATTGAACCTTTAATCACTAATTTCATTCAATACTCAGCCAAAGTTGTAAGCTTGAATTGATTCTTAAATCATCAAAATATTTCAATTTCACAAGAAGTCAAATGAAATAACTACAAGTTAGGATTTTCTTATTTACACCCCTTAATGTGTCAAATGATTTGGAAATTTATGTTTTTATCTTTCAATATAACTCATTTTTGTCCTGTAAAAGTAAATTCCACCATTTCACATGTATACTTGAAAAAATATACAAGACAACGACTTCTTTTAATAACAACATAAACTTTTATGTGCATCTAACTTAAAGAATTTTTCAATATATAGAGTTGTCATTAGACAAGTGTTAAGTCTATGTTAAGATAATAGGCTTGCAATTATAATCGAGGCTCCCGTGTGGTATTATATAGGATAAACTTCCTTGAAATCTTTAATCTCTGACATATCATGAACAATCCCTTTCTAGGCAAAAACGAAGCAGCGACCATGGCAAGAGAAACTGCTTTTTCATAAACATTAAACAGTTTTAGCATTTTTACCAAAAAAAAAAAAAAACAGTTTTAGCATCCAAACACGCATAATTTAGTATTCTATGACCATAGTAATGGTGGTCACTTCGTTCCAAAGTATAGGGGCATTTTCAATGGCAGAATTACCTATTTTCTTTATATGAGAAGAAACTGCAGGATGTCGGTGTGTAGATTCTTATGCATTCCTTCTCACATTTCAGCTATGGATCCTCATCATTTCTCCTCAGTAAATGTCTCCTATTGAATTTTCATCACCCCACCTATTGGTGCAAAATAGTGTTCCGACATCATATGAAACCCTCTTCTTTTTTATTCGATCGCTTTGGTTTCAATTTTTAGTCACTTTCAATTGATTATTTATTTATTTATTTATTTTTATTTATCATGAAAATTTTCTTTTCCAGTTCAGCCTCCAAATTGATGCCCTAATCACCCATCAATAAGGGTGTCAAAGGAGGATGGTTCTATATAATTGGGATAGTTCCTCATCGGTTTTAGTCCCAAGTAAGGATGCGAATTTGAAATCTAAATCATTTACCAAAATCGAATTGAGCCGTTTACATCGAAACCGCAAAACCGTTTAGTAAACGATTTGGTTTTGGTTCAAGTTTAAGAACGATTAGTTAAATGGTTCGGGTCGATTTTAACGGTTTAACCCATTGGTTTCAAACCGAATTGACACCATGAAAAGCGAATTATTTAAATTGTCACAACCGATCCGATTAACCCTATAACAATTAAATATTTGGTTGTTTAACAAAACATAATGATTTAACCATTATGTGGTTGATGGAGGCAACCATGTGGTAGATAGGGGAGAGAGAGAGAGAGAGAGAGAGAGAGAGAGAGAGAGAGAGAGAGAGAGAGAGAGAGAGAGAGAGAGAGAGAGAGAGTGCTGGCTGAGGACAAAGGGGAGAAAGAGAGAAACATGGGGAGTGAGAACTATGGGTGGATAGGGGAATTAGGAGAGGATTTTAAAGGCTAGTAGAAAAGAGAGAGAGATGGGTTTGGTGGAAGGGAAAGAATCGTGCATGGGAGAAAAGAGATGAGAGAAAATATGTGAGATTTTTTGGGTAAAGTGGGAGAGAGAGACTCCGAATTCTATTTTGGATAAGGAAAGAGAAAAACATGAGAGAAAGTAGGAGAAGGGATAGAAGGATGGGAGAAAATAGGAGAGGGAGAAGAGAAGGAGGGAGGAAGAACTGTGGCGTTTCTCTCTCCTCCTCAATTTCCCTTTTTTATTTTTTTTATTCACTTCTTCTCTTGAAAATTCCAAATCTGCCTTTGATCCGTTGCCCTTGTTTCTAAATTGAACCATTTCTATCCATTTAGCATCAAACCTGTGGACATCTCTTGAAAACCCTACAATCAAAGATCATCCAAATATATAGTCAAATTAATTATGAAAACCTAATTAAAATTAACAATTGAATACTAATTTCATGAATAATTATGACCCGATCAATGGGTTGATGGTGTTTAGCTTTATTGATGAAGCAAATAGTTCTTGGAATATGGACTTGTTGGATGAATTGTTTCACTTGAAAGACAAAGCAATGATTCTGAAAATTAAGCTCAGCCTCTTTTCACAAAGCGATAAAAGGGTGTGGGGAGGTGCAAAGGATGGTGTCTACTCGGCCAAATCAGCATACCACTACTTTGTAATTAGATCAACAACAGGGACTTGGCTATGAGTGCTTCTTTATCTACCAGACCTCTTAGACAGCTTCCTCCTTCTGTTTAGAAACAAATATGGACATGTCGCGACCTTCCTAAAATTCGCAGTTTTCTGTGAAGAGCGTGTGTGGAGGGTCTTGCCTCAGCCACTGGGCTTAGTAAACGTCGAGCCACCATTGATCCCGCTCGTCATCGTTATGGAGGACAAATGGAAACAATTAAACACATTTTCCTTGATTACCCGTTTGCTCGAGCGGTTTGGTTTGGGAATCGGCTTTCCTTCTCCCCTCCTCAATGTGATCCCAAGCTGCATCATCTCATTGATTTTTGGAGCACTTTATCCTCCTCAAACAAGCAACTCGGCAAAATTACTTCTGATCTTGCATCTTTTGTCTGTTGGTCTCTATGGAATGCTCGTAATGAGCTCCTCTTCAAAGGCATCAACCACTACCCCCTAGGAGGTGATTTATCATGATGAAAGTCAACTACATGAGTACTCGAAAGTATCTTTTTACTCCAAGAAGGCCCAGCTCTCTCCTCCTCTACAGATCCTGTGACTCCTTTCTGCTGGACTTCTCCGCTTCCCCTTTTTCTTAAGCACAACACGGATAATGCACTCCAAGAGATAAGGGGGTCGGTTGTGTGATTCAAAATTGTCAAGGTAACCCTGTAGTGATTGTTTCCTCCCCTTCATACATCTCCTCTGTTTTCCAAGGGGAAGCTTTGGCAATTAGAATAGGTCTCCTCTACAGTATCTCAGAAGGCATAGATGATTTTGATGTGAAATCAGACTACAAGGAGCTGATCTTGCTGATCAATGCCCCCCATCCCTACCCACCTATTGAAGTGTTGCACATTTTACATGACATTACGCATCTATACACATTTTTTCTTCATAATTGTCTCGTCCGTCCTTATTTCCAGGGTGATTAATAGCGTAACTAACTCCTTGACTAGGGGAGCCGTGTCTTGTTTTCCTTTGGTTTCTATTTTGGCAACCTTTCAACGTTATTTCTTGAAGAAAAAAAAAGGTTTCTACATACCCATTGTAGGATTTTCCCTACACAACCTGTAGTTAATAAGATTATTTTATTTGTTTGATAGATAACTGATAAGTCATGGTTTGGACTTTGAATTACCATGTTTCAAATTCCATAGACTAGTACATTGTTGGTGCCGCCCTCTTAGTTTACGGCACATTCCCTTTCTTTCTCTGCCTTCCAAAATAGAAAACCTAAGCCGTAATCAGAAGTTTTAGCCAGGGTTTAAAAGTAGGAATCGGGATCTGTATTGGTTTCAACCGATTCTGATCTAAGTCAGACCAAAATGAACCAGAATCGGTCCAAAATTTGTAGAAGGAAAAAAATCCCTAAATAATAGTTATTGTACAGGTATGGTTCGGAATCTGGATCGACATGTACCGATTCTGATCCCGATCAACCAATATGAGCTGAGTTTTCAAAACCTCACTATTCGATCCCTGGCCAGATTTTCCAAACTCGAAATTGATAACCGAATCGGTTGGTTCCAATTCTGGTTCGGATCGACCAGAATGAACCAAAATGATTTTGAAACCTTGTACCTGGTCCACAGCTACAGAATAGTGTGCACAAATGACAGCCATAAGCCGTTTCGTGTCTCTCATGTATGCGTGGCTGACAAGTAGCTGCTTTTTTTCTGTTTGAAAGGTCTTGCTTGCCCAGTTGTTCTTTTCTTTCCCCCAAGCAACCCTTGTTCTTTTCCTTCCCTTTCGTTTTTTATATAAATTTCCTTGGGAAAGGTCGCCATTAGTCCATATCTGACCTAGGGAACCATGTAAGGAAGTATCTAATGTGGCTTATCACTATAACGACTCCTCATGTACCACCATTCCATCTCATCCAAACCATCAGATTTTGTCAAATAACTGATATCAACCATTAAAACTATTGACTTGTCAACAATTCATGTGTTTTTTGGTACGTAATATGATACGTTAGCGTTCCTCTCATATCCATGAACAGTGGCATTCATGTAATATCATTACTTGAACAAGGGCTCGCGTTTCGACTTTGAAAAAATCGTATCGGTTTCATGGAAAATCTTAACGGTAGTTTCAACTTTCCCCCACTTCGTCGAGGCGGCAATACGCGGCGAATCAGTTTAATTAAAAGAGACTAGAACCTGAAATCAAAAGCTTTAGTTGAGTATTGAGTTTTCTCTCTCTTTTTGTCAGCTATGGCGAAGAGGTTGCAGGTTGAAGTCCATTAAATGATATTCAGATTCTCGCTTAGTTTTTCTTTCTGATATGTATAAACAAATGATGATCTGAGTTACCGAGAATTCGTTTTCCATTTCATTTTCAGTTCCTTCTTCTTCTTCTTCTTCTTCCTTCGTTTTCAGTTCCTTATACTCCGGTTGCTGATTTCGGTTTTGAGCTCTCTGTGATACTGGAAGCTTGAAAAGCGTTTCTAAGAATTGTTCCAAGTGTATCTTCCTTGAAATTGAGATACATATCCGATTCTTAGGGTTTGATGCACTCTTCAAACCTCTAGAGTTATTTTCCTGAAATTATATGGTGTTGGCCTGCGTTATTGGATTAATAACAGGTATGTTTTGATCGAGTTTCAAGTTGTCCCTTGCATGTTTGCGATTGATGAAAATTTGATTTCTTTGTTTATTGTCAACTTTGGTCAATAATTTTTTTTTTTCGTTCATTACAATCAATTAAAATTTGATTTCTCTGTTTGAAGTTTTCTAAATTTGATGGATAGTTGTTGAGTATATGCTTCTAGTTTTCATTTTTCGCCAAATTTTTCTATGGAAATGCTTCAGAGAAGATTCTTCTTGTCAGTTCATCGCTATTTCCTTTTTGTTTAGCTGTTGTTTTTCTTTCTCCTGGCAATATGAATCTACAGTAGATAGATTTTGGACTGTGAAATTAAAAGTGTGCTTATGTTGTTAATGGAAGATTTTGTTTTAGTTATTCTGCTGTTATCTAGGCATTGCATCTTTCTGTACTGTCTAGGAATAGCAGTAGAAAAGCTGTTATTTATTTAATGCATTTCTTTATAAGTTTTCTATTTTTAAGCTTCGGCATTTGCTTGTAAATTGTTTTCGTCCTGGACACTTGTACCAAATGTAAAGTTGTGAGATTTTTTTTGGAGTTTTCTTTTTATTTATGGGTGCATATATCTGCAAGTTTCCTGTTGTGAAGCTCTTACAGTGGATTTAGTAGTAATACAGTTATTAGATTATTTCTTTTTTTATACACTATTAGCTCATGTATAGTTGTGAGGTTTCTTCTTGAATTTTATTCAAAACCGTTCATCTAAGTGTTCTCTTCATTCTGAATTATTCAAGATCCACTACACCTTCATTGGGTAGAAAGTCGTCAAAACAAAACTCTGTTGTCGTTCATTTCTCTTTATTTGCTTGTTCATTCTACATGTTATTGGTGAATGGTGTGTTCTTGCTCCTGCTTTGCCAATTTTTCTGCACTAATGAATTTGAAATTTCATAGTCATTAAGGCAAAGTTTTTAACTTTTGACTGAAACACAGGGCTTGAAAGTTCCAGGATTGTGGAGATTCCTCATAGTTGATCAAAATATCTCTTAGTTTCTTGGATTGTTGGTGCTATTGATGTGTTATGGAGAACACAATTCATTTTCAGAAGTTATGCCAGGTGGAAACAAGGAGGATGGTTTTGCTGATGGCAATATTAGCTTCTGTTGTCATAGTGATTCAATCTTTCGGCCTTCCTTATGGAAATGTCTTGTGGTCTCTATTTCCTGTTGGTAAGAATTCAGTAATTGGGAACAGCAGCTCTCCGTCCAGAGATTTCCCCCCCAAGCCTTCTCAAATTGGGGACATGACCCTAAATGAATCCAATCCAGTTGATTTAGCCACAGTTTTGCCGTTGGTGAATAATACAGAGGATCTGGGTGAGATGGGGCAAGCTGAGCATCAAAATGTAAAAAAAAAAAAGGATGACAGCCTACAGAATGATATCACATTGGAGAAAGATATGGATCCTGATAAAGCTTCTCACTTTGATGGATATCAAACCCCACATAATGAATCTTCATCTAGGGAAGCTTTAAATCCAGATAAAAGTATTACATTGCAGCATGTCAATGCTACAGGCAATGGTTCTACACTAACAAAGCCAAGGGAACCTGAAAATTCATCAGGTGATGATGGTCGCAAAGAGGATAAAACTTTCGTACCAGAGAAAGGTCAGAACATGGATACAGATTTTGCACCCCCTTTGCCTGTGTCACCACAAGTAGTTCCGTCAGCTAACACTGCCATGCCAAAGAGTTTGGAATCAAATTCGACAAATCATATCACATCTGTTGACTCCACGACTTCAGTTTCCAAACAAGAGATTGAAGCACTCTCCAAGGATGAAAAACCTGAGTTGTCAAAAGGTAGTCAATCTAATTTACACAGTACTTCTACGGAAACCAAAAATCCTGTTGCAAAGGCACCAAAGCGTGAGAAGTCACCAACTTCAGTAGCATCAATATCTGAAATGAGCCACTTATTGTCTCAGAGCCGTGCTACTTCCTTTGCCATGGTATTGCATCTCAACATTTTAATTTGCCAGGTGGAATTTGGTCCACTGTAGGAATTTAAACTCTTAACCTTTTTTGGATTGTGTTGCAGCGACCACGATAAACTCTTTACTCTTTTTGGATTGTGTTGCAGAGACCACGATGGTCTTCAATACGAGACAAAGAACTTCTTTCTGCAAGAGTACAAATTGAAAACGCTCCCATCATCCGGAACAATCAAGACCTCTATGCTCCACTTTTCCGGAACGTGTCTATGTTTATAAGGTAAGGCTATCATGATGAATGCAAATACTTATTTTGTACAATGTTTCCTTGTGCCATACTTGTCTTAGCTCATGCAAATTGACCAACTTGTGAGAAAATTCAGCTTTTGATACTCATTTTGCTTTCATTTTTGTGTTCAAAAGTCAATGTTTCAACCTCAACATC
>NW_024868276.1:9307-44871 GCF_013358625.1 Macadamia integrifolia
TCGCTTCCAGAAACATATGTCAGATACCCAAAGGACCCTCTCAGAGGCCTAGGAGGCAATCCCCCTTCCAAGAGGCCGATCCTTGCCTTCTTTGCTGGGAATATGCATGGATATGTCCGTCCTATCCTGCTGCAATACTGGGAGAACAGAGACCCTGACATGAAAATTTTTGGTCAGATGGGCCACGGATCCAAGGACAAAGTGAAGTACATCAATTACATGAAGAGCAGCAAGTATTGTATATGTGCCAAGGGTTATGAGGTCAACAGTCCTAGGGTGGTTGAGGCCATCTTCTACGAATGCATCCCTGTGATTTTATCTGACAATTTTGTGCCTCCTTTCTTCGATGTTTTAGAGTGGGAGTCATTTGCTGTTTTTGTCCCAGAGAAAGATATTCCTAATTTGAAGGAAATACTGCTTTCAATCCCAGAGGCCCGGCTCCGGCAACTGCAGCTGAGAGTGAAAAAGGTGCAAAAGCATTTTCTTTGGCACAGTAAGCCTGTGAAGTATGATCTATTTCACATGATACTTCACTCCATTTGGTACAACAGAGTTTTCCAGATCAGAGTGTGATACAGAGATGTGAGTAGGAAGGAACTGAAAGAATGGAGGTTGGAAAAGAAAACAGATGGGTACTGCAACAACCAGAGACATTATCATCAGAATCGCTGAACACTGCGAGGTAGTCTGTAAATTTTTTGTAGTGAGCATTTCACAAATAAACTTGAGGGGAGAGACTAGTGGTAGAATAAAGTAGCCTGTACAGTGTATATTTTTGTACATTTTGCACTCCCCAAGTTTCCATGGGTAAAAGAAAAAAAAAAAAAAAAAAAAAAAAAGAGTTCCCATTTCCCATGGTGCAGAAGATTTTATATTTTTGTTCATATAAAGTTCATGAAAACTAACAGGTCAATCCTGTTGAGACTCAAAACTGGATGGATAATGGTGGTTTGCATGATAGTCAAGTAAAATCCGGTAAAAGAACCTTCCAAACTCCAGTCCATGGTGTTCCCCTGTTCGGCCTTGCTGTAGCAAAAGGTTTGAGTTTCCCTTCGATGCTATGGCCATCGGTACTGGATTGCAATAGGGAGGGGTAATATCGACTTTAAATTGGGAATGAGAGTATAATGATAGTACAAGATTTCAGTCATGGGGTCATATTACCTTTTGGTGAAGGAAAACTTAACCCTTACACGAATATGAGGAAAGGTTGTTGACATTGGTGGTTGAGGCCATTCTTTCCCATTCTTCAGTCTCCTCCTTACTCTATTTTTGAGTAATTGTGGGATTAAGTTCCTCTCCAGCCCCTTCAATCCTTCCAGCGCATCTGACAGTTGGAGGAAAGCTGAATGCGTCCTAAGGTTCTCCCAGCCATTAGATGTCCGTTGGAGTGTTTGGGAGGATTCATACGCATTGTTGTGCATCTTGAACATGGATTCATGACCTTCAGTAACAAACTCATACCATCCATTGGGTCTAGCCTGATGCACCCTCCTCATTGGCAGGTTTTCCACTCCACCATCTAAGTTTTAGGAATCTCAGTGATTTGACTAGTCTTGGAGATCAATACTGATTCGGATTGCTCTGTATTGGTCTGAATTGGATAGATTTACCCTTGGTCCTTATTGATCCACTGATATAGGATCACTTTAGAATCCACCCTCCGCCTATACTTGTACAAACTAAGAGGTTCTGCCGATCCGATACTGGTTCCTAGAACCATACCGGCAGCTCGGTAAGGTGGGAGCGTTCTCCCAAAATGTCAAAACGGTTTCATATACAGGGACAAAGAGGTCATTTTACGTGAGGAGAAGAGTGATTGATAGAGTACTAGTATACCTTTTGCTGCCACCGGATGCCATGCCAGCAACTCCTCTAACTCTCACTGTCCCTATCTTATTCCATGATTGGTGAGTTCATAAGGAACAGATGTCCCTCTCGTGCGTGGAAGGTACTAGAACGGGTAGGTGATCCGAACTCTTAATATATTAAAGGGTAATTTACACTACCACCCCCTAAAAAATGCCACAATTAGAGAGATATCCTATGCATAATACCAAATTATGCTCGGATCCCTTATCGTCAGTCGCTGTACAAAATATATCACAAATGCTGATCTGAGTTGGTATATTTTTTATAAAAACCAAAATACCCTTCTAAAAATTGAAATACCTAATGTACCCTCACATAACCCCATAACCCTAAATAAAAAAAAAAAGACCTCCATCCCCATGTAACTATGCTCTTCATCCCAAAGCCTTCACTCTCGGTGAAGAGCAATAGCGACGGGTGGCGATGGAAGTCTGTGTTGCATCTTTCTGTGCATAGGAAATCCTCCTTAAACTTCATGATGAAGGTGAGTGAAGGTTAGGGGTAATGAAGGACTTGGGTAAAATATTAATTGATTATGTGTTTTAGTCAAAAAGATATAGCGATCATTTCAACACTTCACTTAATAACAACTAATGATAAGAGATACAAATGTAATTTAATATTATGTGGTGCCTCTCTAATTGTGACATTAGGATGGCGCTACAAGGGCTGTGGAAGATGAGATAAAATAATGATATAAAAAAATAAATATAATAATAATAATAATAATAATAATAATAATAATAATAATAATAATAATAATAATAATAATACATTAAAGAAATTGACAATTATTGTCCCTGATCCAGTGTCCATTGCTCTCTCCATTAAATTAATCTGATAAAAAAATTTTAATTATCTCTGCTCCTTTGGTCTTCCACTTGATTTCTTAAGCTTAAACTCAGCTCAGAGGGACTGCAGAAATTAGGATTTCTTGTAACGCTCATGCACCGATCACCTGGTTCATCTGAAGGACGGTTGTTCAAAATTTCCTGAAGCACATTAGAGGTTACATTTACTCTTTGCCACGTTCTCTGTTTGAACTGTGAAAGTTCACGGATGTCTATTGCCTACCATCCCTCCCCACCACCCCCACAAAAAAATTTAAAAGAAGAAATGTGGATTGGGCTTCCTTTTAATTATGTGTTTAGCTGCTTAAAATGCCTCAGTCTCTTTTGAGTCGTCCATCTTTGATTATCATTTCAGAGTTAAATTTGTTCTTTTGTCATTCTTATAGCTCTAGCTACTAGATTCAGAAAGTTCAGATCTTTTACTTTCTTCCTTTTTTCTGGGTTTTCAGGAAACTGAAATTTCTGATGGAAACCCAGTAGTGTAGAGATTAGAGAATCTCTCCAAGTGAACCCCCAGAGGAAAAAGGTAACACTGATGCATGTTACTTCATTATCATGAAACTGAAGTTAGTATAGTTTGATTCATTTCCATTATTTTTTTTTCAAGTATTGTTGTTCCAATTCTTGGTGAGTGACATGGGGCTACATTTTGTTTATCCCTTCTTCCCACTGAGATTTTTTTTTTGGTAACACACTTCCCACTGAGAGGTGAGAGACTTTTTTGCTGTCAAATGTATGTTATTCTGTGTTTATCTGCATAAACTGTGTTGATATCAATGTCTGTTCAATGTTTGAAGTTCCTGGCTCAGAATAAAACTGACCATGTGTTTCTGGATTGATTGTTGTAAATCTGTTATGTTACCAGTGCACACTTCTGTTTTTCTTTTAGTTTCCTTTTCCTTCTTTAATCTTCCTCAACTGATTGTTAAGGCTTCTTTAAATTTGCAGAGTTGAATGAGGTTGAGAAATTGGTTGCCTCAAGCTAATTCCATGATTTTCTGGCCTTTTTGGTTAGAAATTGCCATTTAGTGATATGGAGAATGCACTTCAAATTCAAAAGATTTGCCTGTTTGAAACCAAGAGAGTGCTTTTTGTTATAGGGATCATTGCTATAACTATTATACAGTTTCAGTCCTTGATCCTTCCCCATAAAAATGTTCTTTTCTCTGTATATCCTGATGGTAACGTTGCAGAACTTAGAAATTACACCTTTCCAGTGGAAGTTTCTTCCCCTAAATCTGCCATGGTTGATCACTCCTCTTTTCTCAATGACATAAACATGATTAATTCATCTGTCACCATTGGGGTCGTGAAAAATAATGATAGTTCCAACATGGGAAATGGTACTGCTAATGATAATGAAACAGAAGGGAAGGATGGAGGCATAGAGATTGATTCGACATTGGAAAAGAACAGTGGCCGAGAAGATGCTTTTGAACTAGATGAGGATATGAACCTGGATGAAGAACTTCCATCCAAAAAATCTTTAGACATGGATATGAATTTCGAATTTGAGTGTGTCAAAGATCTGGAAAGTGATAATAAACTAGAAGGAAAGGCTGGAGGCATAGACAGTGATTCTGCAATGGTAAAGGATAGAGGCCCAGATGATGCTTTTAAACTAGATGAGGATACACAACCAGATGAACAACTTTCACCCATGAAAGTTTTAGACCTAGATACTAATTTCAAATTGGAGGGTGTCAATGGTCCAGAAAATGGTCTTACACTAGAAATGGGTAGAGAAGAACACAACCTTTCTCTTGAGCACTTTGTGAAATCCCTCAATCCAGATAAAGAATTTTCATCACCCATTGTCGGAGAACCACATACAGGTTTGATGATAGCGAACATTGGCAGATCAGTCACTAGTTCCTCATTGCCTCCGCTTGTGTTGCCACCTTTAGCTTCTTTAAGTAATGCAAGCATTCTGAGAACCTCAGGTGTGACTTCAAAAAATTCCATTAATTCTGTCACCTCCAGCATAGCTACATTGCAGAAGCAGGCAACAGATATGCAATCAAATTATACTTGTAGGGAATTGAAAATTGCTCTAGCCGCTTCTAACAATAATCCCACAGTGACTAGTCATCCTGTAAGGAAGAAGATGAGGTGTATGATGCCACCAAAATCAGTAACCTCGATATCTGAGATGAACCGTTTACTGCTTTATACCCATGCTTCTCCTCGTTCAATGGTATGGTTTTGGACCTCAGTTTCTAAAACTTTAATTTGTTTAGTGAAGATTGAGTTATATGCTGAATATTTTTAATCTTTCTTTTTTGAATTGTAGAGGCCACGGTGGGCTTCAGTACGTGACAAGGAACTTGCATCTGCCAAATCACAAATCCTGAATGCTCCTGCTGTTAAGAATGACCAAGAACTTTATGCTCCTCTTTATCGGAATGTTTCAATGTTCAAAAGGTGAACTTATTTATTTTAGAAGTTAAAAAAGCTAATTAGGTGAGCAGTAACTATGGTTTATTAATATTATATTCTGGTTCCTTGACCTGTAGTAGTTATTATTGCAATTACCAACTTGCATGTGATTTCTTCCAGCATTTTTTCAATTTAAACATTGGATGCACCTTTTCTAAGGATTCCAGTTGGAGAAGAGTAAAGAAATTAAAGTTGAAGAAGCAACATTATCTAGAGGCCAAAAGGCCATATAAACCTCTGAAATACTCGGCACATTCTCTGTTTACTGGGAAGCATTTTCAGTACAGTGCTTCTTGTGAGCATTCTCTGAGATGACTCAGTTAGGAAGATCATATCTGCTTTACTCCATCCATTTCCACTTCTGGTGTGAATCTTCACTCTTTCTTATGGGCAGAGGTACTTTTCCTAGCAATTTTTTCTTTTTGTTCATGCACATACGCTGCATAAGTTTATCCTGAACTTAAAAACTGCCAAATAGTATTAATCTATGACCTCGGAACTTCTTTGAACATAGGAGATATGAAATTACAAACTTATATGGTTCCTAACTGATCTTCCATTTTTGACAATTACTTGTACCACATTAAGTGTTACAGGAGTGCGTGTTACACCAGTAGTGGTTGGATTTTGGACATCGATCGAGTTCTTGGGTTTACTTGAGCCTCAAATTTTTTATTTTTTTCTATAGAAAATGAATATATATGATTTGCGGATCATTGTAAATTTTGTGTGGAGATTCTGATGTGGCTAAGTAGGCACCATACCCACACTGTCCTAACCATGCTGGGGCAGTATCCAAGAACAAATAATTATCCAATGATACTGACCACCATAGGTTATTACTGTCAGAGAAACCTTTCTGCTTATTGAATTCTAATGCCGTGCATAAATATTAATGGTGTCTGGTAAGTATGCCCTGTTGTCTGAAGATATAGTTTTGCAGTATGTAGGAAGTTGACTGCCCAATAAACTATAATGCTACATGGGTTCTACTCTTCGTCTGGATCTTCATTCCATAATCTAAATATAAATATCTCTTCTTGCAATTTAGAGTATTTTATTTCAAAACTTCAATCTCATTACCTTTGCAGGAGCTATGAACTGATGGAACGCATACTCAAAGTATATATCTACAAGGAAGGAAATAAACCCGTTTTTCATCAGCCAATACTCAAAGGAATATATTCTTCTGAGGGATGGTTTATGAAACTGATGGAGACAAATAAACAATTCGTCGTTAGAAGCCCCAAAAAAGCTCACTTGTTTTACATGCCTTTCAGTTCACGAATGCTACAATATGAATTGTATGTACGTAATTCACATGGTCGACAGTACCTAGCTGAGCATTTGAAGAGATATACAGAATTGATTGCTGCAAGATATCGTTTCTGGAACAGAACCGGTGGAACAGATCATTTTCTTGTTGGTTGCCATGATTGGGTATGCTTCCCATGGAATTCAAGTTTCATCCCATCTTATTTCTGAAGCTTGAACCAATGCTTCAACTAATGAACATATAATTTTTCCCTTCTAAATGATGAGTTTGGACTTTGTCAGGCACCATATGAAACAAGGCACCACATGGAGCGTTGCATCAAAGCCCTATGCAATGCTGATGTTACTGGAGGCTTCAAAATAGGGAGGGATGTGTCTCTTGCACAATCATATGTACGCTTTGCAAGGAATCCTCTCCGAGATGTTGGTGGAAAACCTCCCTCCAAGAGGGCAACTCTTGCATTCTTTGCTGGGAGTATGCATGGGTACCTGCGCCCGATCTTGCTAAAGTACTGGGAGAATAAAGATTTAGATATGAAGATCTTTGGTCCAATGCGTCGTGATGTAGCAGGCAAAATGAATTACATCCAGCACATGAAGAGCAGCAAGTACTGTATATGTGCCAAGGGCTATGAGGTCAACAGCCCAAGAGTTGTTGAGGCCATCTTTTATGAGTGTGTCCCTGTGATTATATCTGACAATTTTGTGCCTCCTCTTTTCGAGGTTTTGGACTGGGATGCATTCTCTGTCATTGTCCCTGAGAAAGATATTCCCAACTTGAAGGAAATACTCCTGTCTATACCTGAGGAGAAGTATATCGAATTGCAGCTGCGGGTGAAGAAGGTGCAAAAGCATTTCCTTTGGCACATCAAGCCTGTTAAGTATGATCTCTTTTACATGACCCTCCACTCAATATGGTTCAATAGAGTTTTCCAGTTAAAGACCAGATAAGGATGTGACTAAAGTTTCAGATTGTGTTTTAAATGGCTCAATACTGCAGCAAAGAAAACAAACACTCAAGGAGATTAGAAACAAGAGGACATCAAAGTACAAAATTAATCAACTGATTTTCATCCTCATCTTATCTTTTCATGTCGAAATCAAAGTGGAAAAAGAAGAAGCAGTGCTTGAAATTTTGATGAAAAAATATGAAAAATAAATGCATCAACATGTAAATTGCTGAGGTAGGGAGGTTGGGTGACATTGTAATGTGTTTCTTCATTTCATGTACATTATTGTTCTCTGTTCAGTTTTATCAGGTCTGCAAAAAATCTCGAAGCACCAGAAAATGGTCTGCAATAAGGATGTGGTTTGCTGTTGTTGATCTGTCCATTTCATTGCAAAATTTTGAAGTAGAAGATGATGAGTGAGCCTCCCCACTGCCTCAGAGCCAACCTCAAATGTTCCACTCCAAAGGATCAATAGTAACTGATGGATGAACCGGGCCTCATAAGGTAACTTTCATCCTCAGGCGCTCCAAGTCTTGACAAGTTTCTGCTTAGTCTTGGAAGGAGCTCCAGCTCTAGTGGGAGCAAAGGACTCTGGGTTGTCTGTGTTTGGACTGTGATTGAGCTCAGCTGGTGTCTGGGATGGCAATTTGAGAGGCTGGGTGGGGGATTCAGTCACATTGGTTAGTAGGGGTGTCAAATGGTTGGTTTGGACAGGGTTTTTGGTTGGTTTTTTTTTGCATATATCGGGCCAGACCAAACTATATTGATAAAGTGATGTTTGGTGTACAAAAACTAAATTGAAGCCATTAGTTATCAATCTGGTCGTTTTGACTTTCGGTCTGTTAGGCTTTTTTTTTTTTTCCTGACGGTTCTTCATTGATCTTGTCTTAATTTAAAAAATTTGAATTTTATTGGTTTTACTGAGTATTTTTTCTCCCCAGTTTTGGTCCAAACTCTCGTTTTGATTGGTCCGGTTCGTTTAGGTTTTTTATTGGTTTCTGAAAGCCAGAACTTATATCGAACTGATAAGGAGTTTGATCAGTCAGTTTTAGTTCGATTCAATTGGCCCACTGAAACCTTAGGCTCTAAGTGAGTCGGCTAGCTGGCTTGTAATGGGTTTTCTTTGCCAACAGGAAATTTTCTATCATTTACATTTGTCTTGTTAAATGAACAGTATGAGAGACTCAGTTTCTCTTAACTCATAGTGAAGAAAGAATTTCTTCAGACCATCTCATTGGATTGGAGAAATGTATTTTGGACCTTCAATAATTGGGGATGGAAATTAATATGGCATTCACTTGTTTCAGAGTTCAATCATGGTGTTAAATCAGTAGATTCACTTTGATCTAATATGGTATCAGAGCAGATCTGCTCCATCGAGCACATCTCTTCTTAATTTTTTTTCCTTTCCTTGCTCTATTGAGCAACATCTCTTTATTGTTGTTCTACCTACTGCTGCTGTTGTTTTTCATCTCTCATTAATGTTGTTGTTGCCCCTCCCCAACCCAATTACTATAATGGAATAACTAATTGTTCTTTTACTTTATCTAAGTTTTTGCACGCCCCCTCCATCACATGTTTTTTTTTTGTTAACGACGGGTATCTAGGCCTTTGGCTTGACTAGTCCCATGGGCTCATACTGACCATACAACTGCATGGACATACCGGGATTGAATGAGAACCATTCAACTTTCATCGAAAGCAGTGAAGAGCACTAAACACTCCTGTGTGAGTAGCCCCAAGGAGGTAGCCAAGTTGACAAAGATCTTTATATGCCTTCCATCGCCTTCCATCACCAGACCTCTTCTTTTTGTTAAAAATTTTTCTAGTGATGATGGAGTTTTGTTTGAGTTTCACCTCTCTTGTATTTTTGCGAATGATTAGTGGACTAAGCATACTCTACTTACTGGTCCGAATGGCGACCTTTACAGGCTATCTACTACTTCATTTTCTCTATCTTCTATTAGTATTGCTGAACGTACCACCTATAATGGTTGGCATCATCAAGTTGGCCGTCCTCATTAGCGTGTTCTTTGTCAATCATTTAAGTCAACAATTCACTTTTTATTTAAATCTATTCAAATAGATTAGGGAAGTGAATACCGTACTCTACCCTAATTTTTTTACAAGTTAGGCAATATTTATCGTCTATTCTACCCTCACACTCATGAGCTACAGGGATCCATTGAACATTGTCACCAACACATAATTGAAACTAGTCTTACACTTCTTGCTGACAATTCAATACCTCAGCTGTACTGCCTCTTTGCCATTGAAATAGCTATCTACCTCATTAATTGTATGCCATGTAAGGTCACTGAAGGTGTCTTTCCTTTCCAGCTCATCCATAACAAACTTCCAAACTATACTTTTCTCTACATATTTGTTGTCTTTGCTTCTCTTTTCTTCGTCCTTATAAGCCCCACCAAATGTAGTTTCGATAATCTTCGTGTGTATTTCCTTGGCTACAACCCCTTTCACATGAGTTATCATTGTATAAATATGACCTCTAATCGAATCTACATTGTTCATCATGTTCATTTTAATGAATCATCTTGCCGTTTGCCAAACCTTCCATTCTAGGCCTTGTCTCAGAATCACTCCCCCCTCTGCAACTCCTTGGGCCCCAGTTCCTTCCCATCACCCCCTTCCCCATTGTCAATACTCTCATCCCTACTGGTCCATCCAACCTTCCCACCCACCTCTCCCCTTCCACATGTGCCGCTCCACACCCTTCCCCCATCACTACAGTCTCCTTCCCCACCCCTCTTCTCCTCTCCTTCCTTCCCCCCACTCATCCCAAGTCCCACACCTGGCTAATATATGTATCACCCCTCCCCTTATTCAACAATTTTTTTAGGTAATAATTTTCTTGGCAACATATATTTAATTCCCTATTCTATTAGGATTTATCGTGTATAACTAGTCTTTCCCTTTGTGTAAACCTTTACAATGTATAGCAAGCAGAAATACTCTTGGGTCTATCATTATAGACTTAGGTAATGAACATTAAGCCATGATCTAACAATGGGCATTGTAGCAGCCCTCAAGGTTTCTGCTCTAGTTATGTGGTCCCTTTCTTTTTAGCGTGTGCAAGCTTTTGTTTGTTCTTGTTGTTAATTCTTTCTGTTGGATTGTGGTTATCATTGTTGTCAATATAGTTAGTTAGCCAACACACTCGCAAAATTATGTGAACATAGATGAAGATGATATACAAGTGTCTTAGCAATTTTGAAACGGTCAGACAATGGTTCGATAGTGTAGGAAATGTAGTGGCAATGAGAAACTGGATATATGTTAGGTTGAAAGTGATATAGATGTACTCAAGAATGTGTGGTAGTATTTGACAGTGTATCATGGTGATATTCAATGCTTGGAAGCATGTGAAACCCTTAGGTGTAGTGTGTACGGAATCTGAAAATTGAATTCATAGATTCACACAGAGGCAGAAATTTAAGAGCTATCTTTGAAAAGCATAATGAAATAACTGTGTCATACCCCAATTCCAGTAAACCCAACTTACTATGAAGAACACCAGTGGTGTAAGTGTCATACCCCACTTCCAGTAGACCCAACTTACCATTAGGAATATCGGTGGTGTGAGTAAGACACATACCTATCTTACAAACCTATCAGGATCTCTGATAGTAGTACCTTAACATTTCACAATTTCACATCACAAACCAACCAAAAGTAGCAGAATCAGAGTATAGTAGCGGAATCATCAATAAAATAAAGAAATTATCTAGTGATAAAATATTATCCATAACCGAATTATCCTTTTACAATTATCCATGATGTATAAGTTTAAAAGAAATGTACCATCCACATACTTGTATCAAAACCACTAGAAATACACCGAACACCTCATAGTGCCGTGTATGCATAGAAATCACAAGCACAATCCTGGCTATTCTCCTCCACGTCTGGCATCCACCAGTCGCTCACTCCGTACTTGGGTCTGGAGGATAGAGAATCACTAGCCATGGGCACGATCGTACCTACATCATCATTTAAAGAGAGGGTGTATACGTGGGTTGAGCTTTCCAACTCGCTCAGTGAGGGGTGGGGTTCAAGCACATCCAAGTATAACAATCGCAGTAATAATTTATAATGCATGATAACAGAAATTAAACACATAGGCCATGATGCTTGTGATGCAATTCATTTATTTCATTATCCACCTAACAATACAACTAAGTCTGTAAATGCTACTAACACACATTAGGCTGTATCTCTCGTCTCAGAATAGCCATCGACTACGCAGGGATGCAAACTCTAGCCATGAATAAAAGCTTGCTGGTCCCTGTATGCGTCCATGGGTCACCCAGAAAACCCCTGATAACCCCTCCTGGTTGTCATGGCATCGATACCAATCATCGGCCACACCTGACAAGTTCCCGCCTCCAGCAACAATCACATTGTACTGTAGGTGTGGCATTTCGAAAAGGCATATCAAACATACCACAATGGGTTATCCAACACCTTTACCCCTGTTGGCAAGGGTTCGTAGCATAGAGAGTGATACCTAACCACATATATGCTACATACCTTCATAATGATATAGTTAGTATGAATTACACGATACCGGCAAGACCTCGGCCACAAAGTGTAATCCATCTCGAAATACAGTTATGGGTACATGATACCTGTAATACATCAGCCACAAAGTGAAACCTGAGACTGTTTACCTAATCTAGCATGCATATAACAGTTGAGTATGGACTACATAACATTGGTACTAATCATCGGCCACAAAGCGTATCCATTTCCAAATGTAGTCCCGGAGCACACGATATCGGTAACACATCGGCCACAAAGTGTAATCCACGACTATCACTAACTTTAATTCACATACTCAATGCATGAATGCAACAAGCATACGACAATCACGGCACCAGTACCACCTTGGCCTCGTTAGATTCCGTTTCGTACATACAACCAAACACATGGCGATCACAGTACCGGTACTAACTTGGCCACACCTGATCCCGCCATACGTCTCCATAACAATTCATATCATAATCATAAAAATGAAACATGTGATAGAACATCATCATTTGAACATTTAATAATCTTGTATAATCCTACACATGTGAGTAATTCTATAATAATAAAACAATCCAAAAAATAAAGCAACCATCCCTCACCATGTTGATCTCTACTTGTGTTAGGGTTCAGATAAGGCCATCGATCAATCCACACAGTTTCGGTCTCGGGGCACGTGCACATCACTATCCTAGACACAAGGCAATTGTACATCAGTACGTGTTGAAAAGATCGGGAGAGGCCCACTTGGGTCACCCCATAAGGTACAGACAAGGTTTTCCAGTGACAGTAATGTCACCGAAAACACCCACAAGAAACAAGATGTTTCCACAAAAAATATCAACATTGTTTCCAGTGGTGGTGAGAGAGAGCTCATAAGCCTCTGTGGTTCACTGGAAACAACCCACCAAAAGCAGGCCTAGTGGATCTGGTGGCTTGCCCAATCGTCGGGATTAGTTCCGTGAAGTTTTTAGGGAATGATCCTTGCATCCTTCTAAGCCAATAAAA
Source organism: Macadamia integrifolia (assembly GCF_013358625.1). Taxonomy (NCBI): domain Eukaryota; kingdom Viridiplantae; phylum Streptophyta; class Magnoliopsida; order Proteales; family Proteaceae; genus Macadamia; species Macadamia integrifolia. The sequence goes on from NW_024868276.1 coordinate 22,251, forward strand.
TCCTGATTCCACCAAGCCATTTGGGATATACGCTGATCGAACGATCAAAACCCTAGTTGGTTATTTGGCACTACTTGTTCCCAGAGTTCATCGGGCTTGGTTTGAGCTCAACAACGACACCGGGAGGGAGGAATACACATTCCACGACCTCAACATGGTTTGTACACTAGGATTCCATCCAAAGCTAGCTTAATATAGGTCAAAATAAAGAGAGAGAGAGAGAGAGTGGTGAAAGTGAGTGTACTTACCTCCGGCAACGATTCTGGAAACTAGGCGGTAGCCGACACCAAGGTAAGACCCTTCCTTCTTCTCCTCTTTCTCTCCTCTCCTACGTTGGACACTAAGGAAGTGAGGAAATGAATCCTCGTTTCCTAGTTAAGTGTCAATTGTAGACCTTAGGGTCTATTTTGGTTGGACACTATTCTGATCGATCAGGTTAATATGACTTTTGGAGCCCGAGAACCCGACTACTTAGGTCCATGAAATGCTCATGACATGAGAAAAGCATGGAGGATGATTTGGGATCATCCGAGACTGTCTACGATGCTAGTGGTGGGACCTACGGGCATCGAAACCTTGACAGCAGTCTATTAGGCTCACTGGAAATATCCCACCAGATTCAGCCCTAGTGGATCTGATGGCTTATTTCCAGTGGTCGAGACAGTTTACTATCCTACAGTTGGTCTTACAAGGGTGGTTGCCCTCGGCCACACTCATGGTCTTTTGGCAACTTCGATACGTGTCAGGATTTATGTGTAAGGAGTCTGGTCACTACCATATGGGATCGAAAAGTATGAACCCCCTCCTGTTAGGTTGACACACAATACACGAACACTTGGGGTCATCTCTCCCCTTTTGGCAATGGGTGGCCACGAGCCAAAACTAGGCCGTGCTTCCGATCTCCAGTCCAAGACCTACCACAACAGTTCAAATTAGACTGAGTCAGGGTACGGGTGTAACAGTAAGACTTGTACTTGTCTTACAAACCTACAGGATCTCTGATAGCAGTACCTTAACATAAAAAATCTCACAACACAAACCAACCAATAACAACGAAATCAAAGTATAGTAGCGGGATCATAACTTTAAGATGGGGAAACATCTAGTAATATCATATAAGTAACCAAGTTATTCTATTACAATTATTCACGACTTATGAATAACAAGTCCAAAGTATACCATCCACAATTCTATATCGGAATAAAAAATGTAAGCAGCACATCTCATGGTGTTGCGTAAGCACAGTAATCATAGGCACAATCTTGATCATGCTCCTCGGCCTCTGGCATCCACCAGTCACTTCTTCCATAATTAGGCCCCACTGAGGTCGAGTCTTCACCAAGCAGCACTACTGTACCTGCATCATCATCTAAAAGGGGGTATATACATGGGGTGAGCTTTCAACTTGCTCAGTAAGGGGTGGCGTTCATGCATAATCAAGCACAGACATTCACACACACACACACACACACACACATATATATATTTCATGATGACATGAATACAAAAATTAAACACATAGTCCATGATGAGAATAATGTGATCCATTTGATTATTAATCCACCTAACAATACAGCTAAGTCTAGTAAATGCTACTATGACACACTAGGCTGTATCCCTAGTCTCAGAACCACCATCGACTACACATCGATACAAGCCCTAGCAGTGATTAGAAGCCTGCTAGTCCTTGTATCCGTCCGTAGGTCACCCAACAAAACCCTGATAACTCCCTCCTGGCAATCATGGCATCGATATCACCATCGGCTATGCCGGATAAGTTCTTACCTCTAGTAACAATCACAGCATACTGCGGGTGTGACATTCCAAGAAGGTTCATCGAACATACCACCATTGGGTTATCCAACACCTTACCCCCTGTTGGTAAGGAGACGTAGCATAGGGAATGTCACCTAGCCACAATATCCTACATGCCTTTTATAATGATACAGTTAATATGGACCACGCAACACCGGTATCACTATTAGCCACAAAGCGGGCCCATTTTCAAGTATAGTCTCGGGGTACACGATACCAGGAGCACATCGGCCACAAGGTGTAACCCATGATTGTATACCTATCTAGCATGCATAGCAATTGAGTATGGACTACACAACACTTGGATTTGATCGGGTCACAATTATTCATAAAATTAATATTCAATTGTTAATTTTAAGTCAATTTTCATGAGTAAGTTGACCACATATTGGGATAATCTTTGGTTGTAGGATTTTCAAGAGATGTGCATAGGTTTGATGCTAAATGGACGGAGATGTTGCAGTCTAGAAGCAAGGGTAGAGGATCAAGGGCAGAATTGAAAATTCTAAGAGAAAAAGATAATAAAAAAATAGAAAAAAGGGAAATTGAAGAGAGAGAGAAAAGTCTTTCTCTCCCTCTTCCACGTCTAGCTCTTCTTCCATCCTCCTACTTTTTCTCATATTTTCTCTCCCCTTGTCCAAAATAGAATAGGAGTCCCTCTGTCCCACTTTTCCTAAAACATCTCCCCTATTTTCTCTCATCTCTTTCTCTAATCTCTCCGTCACTTTTGTCCCATGCATGGTTCTTTCTTCCCACCTAATCTTTCCCTCCTTTTCTTTCTCTCCCCTCCATGGTTCTCTCCCTATTTTCTCTCTTAGGCCTTGCGATCTCTCTCACCCGTGTTTCTTTCTCTCTTTTGTCCTAACCTCTTAGCCGATCTCTTTCTTTTTTTTTTCCCCTATTTTTTCTCCCATCTCTTGGGATCTCTCCCATCCCACAGTTTCCCTTCCACCGAACCCATCTCTCACTCTTTCCTACTCGCCCTCAAAATTCTCTCTTATTTTATCTCTCCATTCCATATCTCTCTCTCTCCTAATTCTTCTATTCATACACAGTTCTCACTTTCTCTTTCCTAATCCCTCTCTTGGACCAAACTGATCTTTCTTTCTTTCCTTATTTTTCTCTCCCACACCAACTCAACTTTCTTTTCACTCACGTTCCCCCCCTCACTCTCCTATTCAAACTCCACCTCTATTATCACATGCACCTAATTCTCTCTCCCATGAATCCCGCTCAGTCCTTCTTTTGAGGGACTTTTAACACTCATTCTTTAGGAGAGCGGGCTGCCATGTCACACTTAGCACATACATCATAGCTTGCTGGATTTTCTTTCTTGGTTCTCCTAGTTCTCTATTCTTCTTGGATCACGCATTATTTGGGATGAAGTTTCAGGGACACTATTGCATGAGATGATTGCTCATCACCACCATTATCATTGCTACCCTTCATTCATTAGTACCATGAGTGGCTAAGTTCTCCTTCTGTCTTTAGGTTTAGATGAAGTTTTGTTTATTGTCATTTAATTTCTGGTTTAAGTTCATACTTGATTGTTTGATGTTAAAGACTCCTTCCCATTGCGGATGATTTTAATAGTTAAATTAGTTTAGGATATTTGTTTCTGTGATTCAATTATTCTATTCAAGCAATGATATTTCATGTGATTTTTAGTATACACTAATGATAGCCTTGAACCAATCAGACTAAGCCCGCTAAGTGAAAGTAATAGACGGTAGTGCTTGACAGGATAGGTAATGCTTAGTGTAGTCAAAGATTGTGTTTTTGTGGTTCCATTGGAACTTGTAGTTTCAGTGGACAGAAGTATGAACCAAAAATTGGTGATAATACCAAAATGGATTCAAGACCTGAGGATAGCTTCTTCTCCTTAATTCTTGTTCATGTTAATTGGTTTATTTAGTTTTAATTTAAATTCTAAATTTTACAAAATTGATTTTCAAAACAATGTTCACCTCAATTTTAGTAGATTTAGCCTTCTAGTTCCCTGTGGGTTCGACCCCTTTCTTACAATTATCTCATAATTTAGTTAGAGTTTATTTTGATTCGTTCATGATAGCGATCAAATTTTAGGGCCGTTGCTAGGGAATCGAAGCACGGTTTGCTAAGATTGATTTAGTTGTTCTGTTTTAGTTTTAATTTCATAATTTTTTTTATCTTCTTCTTTAGTTTAAGTTTAGAGCAGCCTAAGTTGTTTTTATTTTGCTTTGTAGGTAACCCAGTTTGTAGAGCAAAGAAGAGTGCACTATCTTCAACACGGTTCCATTGTCGGGCATTGAACCCAGGTCTCCTGGGTGGAAGTCAGATATCACAATCCAACTTGTTGAATTTTCATTCAGCCCTCTTGCACAGTCTGGTTATGAGATTTTCTCTCTCTGGTTAGTTTATTTTATTTTTATGGTTGTTGGTAGTTGATGCATGGTCGTCGTTTTTATCATCCCAACTTGACTAATTTGGACCTTGAAATTGAGAAAACTTTACGTTTCATTCGAAAAAATAAAACATTAGAGGAGAATGGACCTACAAGACACCCATTGAGTGAACACTTTAATCCATTGACTTGTACATCCACCTCTTGTATTAAGATTCCTGCTGTTCAAGCTGCCCAATATGAGATTAAGTCCAATATCATTCAGATGCTCCCATATTTCTATGGACTTAATAATGAGGAACCCTACAAGCACCTAAATGAATTTTTGGAGATATTCTCCAAAAATCCAGAAATTTTCTGAAGATGCCCTTAGGTTGACATTGTTCCCATTTTGCCTTAAGGATAAAGCCAAACAATAGATTAATTCTTTGGATTCTTTTATAGTGATTGAGAACTGGGCCTGAATGCAACAGAAGTTCCGAAAGAAGTACTTTCCTATAGGTAGGACTAACCAAATCAGGGGAGCCATCACTAGCTTTTAACAAGTTAATGGTGAGAAATTCCATAAGACCTAGGAGAGACTTAAGGATCTAATTAGAAAGCGTCTCCATCATGCTGTGCCTAAGTGGCAGTTAGTCCAATGTATCTATGATGGACTGACAGATAGACATAGACAAATGGTTGATGCTTCCTGTGGAGGCACTTTTATGCATAAAATTGAGGATGAAGCATGAAAACTATTTGAAACTCTCAGTGAAAATTCCATACATCATGTGTCAGCCTCTAGGACTGAAGCCCCTACTATTGGATCCCAAAAGATCGGTAGCTTCTATGAGGTAGGCCAATCTGTGGCCATAAACACCATAGTGGACATGCTTTCTGAAAAGGTTGACAACTTATTGCCTATGGGGAAGAATTTTAAGGAATCTACCAGCTCCCACTTATTAGGATGCATGCGCTCTTTGTGCCAATCCTGCACATTATGTGGGTGATTGCCCTCTTAAGCTATGCAATTTCTTGAATATGTTCAAGAACATGCACAGGCTGCCTAGAGTTTCTCTAAACTAGATAATGACCAATATTCCCAAACCTATAACCTTGGTTGGAGGAATCATCCCAATTTTAGATGGAAACAACCCAATAGTTTCCAAAATCCAACATATAGGTAGAATTTTTCCAATTAAGAAGCTGACTACCTATAGAGATATGTAGCAACCACCTTCTCCACCGCCTATGATTCATCATTAGAGGAAAAGGTGACGTATACTTTGAATGGGTTGGACCAGAACACACAACTCTTACACTTCTATATTCAATCCCTCACTAAGTTAGAAACTCAGTTGGACCAGTTAGCTGACGCCATCAGTAAGAGAGAGGAAGGCCAACTGCCAAGTCAAGTGGTAGAAAATCCTAAGAGTTAACCTAACAATTGAGTTTTTCGTGAACAAGCCCAGGCAGTCATGACCCTAAGGAATGGCCGAGTGTTGGGAACACCTGAACAAAGTTTTCCTACAAAGGATTCTAAGAAAGAGATGAGTCTAGACCCTAGTCTTGAAGCTCCACAAGCTTCTAAGGATGATGATATTGAACAAGTTGGAGGAGGCAGTAATCTTAATGTTTATATACCTGAAGCCCCTTTCTCCTCTTGTTTAGAATCTCCTTCTTTTTCTGCATTTGGCAAGAAGGGGTTAAGAATGGAAGAGATGATGAAATTGTTCAAATAAGTCTAGATCAACCTTCCTCTTCTAGATGCCATAAAGCAAGTTCCAGCTTATGCTAAGTTCTTGAAAGATTTATGTACTAAAAAACGTAAGTTGAAGACCCACATTCCAAAAACTATCAAACTTACTGAGTAAGTGAGTGATGTCTTGTCCAATAAGCTTCCCCCTAAGCTTAAGGATCCAGGAGCACCTCTCATATCTTGCACCATTGGAAACCTTCCCATTGAGCGTGCTCTCCTTGATCCAAGGGCTAGTGTAAATATTTTACATAGCTTAGTTTGTGATCATTTTGGGTTTGGAGAATTGAAGCCTATAGATATTATTCTCCAACTTGCTGACCGTTCAATCAAAGTCCCTAGAGGTTGTATTAAGGATGTATTAGTTAAGGTTAATGAGATTTATTTTCCTGTGGATTTCCTTATTCTTGATGTGGAAGCACCTACTAATGGAAAATCATAGTCGGTAATCTTAGGGTGTCCATTCTTGGCCACTGCCAATGCATGCATCAATTGTAAATCAGGTGCAATGAACATTTCCTTTGGTAATAAGAAGCTCCGATTGAACATCTTCAATGCTTATTTAGGGCCCCAACATGAGAACAAGTGTTTCTCCATTGATGTGATAGATGAGGTGGTAGCACAGTACACCCCAGTGATATTAGCAAATGACCCAGTGCAGTAGTGTACGACCTTTTTTGGAGGTGATGATTTTGATGTTGATTCTTACACTGCTGAGGTCAATGCTCTATTAGATGCTCCTACCTTTTCTGATTGTCCTCCTTGGACAATCAAGTTTGAGTCCCTTCCTCCTTTTACTGAGAAGCCAACATTGAGTTCTATTGAGTCTCCATCAGTGTTAGAGCTTAAACCATTTTCAGATTCATTAAAATATGCTTTCTTGGGATCTAATGAGACACTCTTTGTCATCATTGCTTCCAATTTGACACATGAATACATGATCAAGAAAGCAAACTGTTGGATGTTCGCAATGAACATAAGGCTTCCATTGGATGGTCCATGGCTGATTTGAAAGGTATTAGCCCATCAATTTGTATGCATTGTATCTATTGTGATGGTAGAGCTAAACCTTTCCAGAATGTGCAAAGGAGATTGAATCCTAACATGCACAAAGTTGTCAAGAAAGAGGTGGTGAAATGGTTAGATGCAGGCATTACTATCCCATCTCTGATAGCAAGTGGGTGAGTCCCACTCAAGTTGTGCCTAAGAAGTCGGGTGCTACTATAATTGAGAATGACAATGGTGACAAGGTCCCTACTCGCACAACCATAGGTTGGTGGGTATGTATTAATTATCAGAGATTGAGTTCTGTCACCCGTAAGTATCACTTTTCTTTACCGTTCATTGATCAGATCCTAGAGAAATTAGCAGGCCAAAGCCATTTCTATTTCTTAGATGGCTATTCAGGTTATAATCAAGTTGCTTTGTGTCCTGAAGACCAGGAGAAAATCACTTTCACATACCCTTATGCTACATTCGCTTTCCGATGGATACACTTTGGGTTATGTAATGCATCCGTCACCTTTCAAAGGTGCATGATATCTATCTTTTCTGACATGGTGGGTGAGTCCCACTCAAGTTGTGCCTAAGAAGTCGGGTATTACTATAATTGAGAACGACCACGGTGACAAGGTCCCTATTCGCACAACCATAGATTGGAGGGTATGCATTGATTATCGGAGATTGAATTGTCACCCGTAAGTATCACTTTCCTTTGCCGTTCATTGATCAGATCCTAGAGAAATTAGCAGGTCAAAGCCATTTTTATTTCTTAGATGGCTATTCAGGTTATAATAAAGTTGCTGTGTGTCCTGAAGACCAAGAGAAAACCACTTTCATATACCCTTATGCTACATTTTCTTTCCGACGGATACCCTTTAGGTTATGTAATGTACCCGTCACCTTTCAAAGGTGCATGATGTCTATCTTTTCTAACATGGTGGGAGATTTTCTTGAGGTTTTCATGGATGATTTCTTTGTGTTTGGGTCTTATTTTGATGATTGTCTCTTAAAACTGACCAAAGTTTTGAAACGTTTTATAGAGACAAATATGATTCTAAGTTGGGAGAAGAGCCATTTCATAGTTCAAGACAGTATCGTTCTAGGTCACATTGTGTTCAAATGTGGGATAGAGGTTGATAAGGCCAAGGTTGAGTTAATTGCCAAAGTCCCACCTCCCACTTCTGTTCGGCAGCTCCGTTCATTTTTTGGCCATGCAGGTTTCTATAGGCAGTTCATTAAGGACTTCACTACTATATCTAAACCCTCGTGCAATTTGCTTGCCAAGGATGCTCATTTTGTCTTTGATGATGACTGCCTTCGAGCCTTCCATACCATTAGAGCTTTATTGTCTATAGCACTCATAATCCAACCCTTGGATTGGTTGCTGTTATTTGATATTATGTGTGATGCTTCTGACTATGCTGTTGGAGCTGTGTTAGGACAAAGGGTTGACAAGAAACCCATTGTCATATATTATGCTAGTATGACATTCTCAGAAGCTTAATTGAATTATACTACGACTGAGAAAGAATTACTAGCAGTTGTGTTTGCGCTCAATAAATTTTGATCTTATCTCCTTGGATCCAAGGTTGTGGTGTATACTGATCATGCGGCTCTTAGGAATTTAGTTACCAAGATAGACACCAAACCTAGGTTGATTAGATGGATTCTTCTGTTACAAGAATTTGACTTAGAAATTTGGGACAAGAAAGGTTCCGAGAGTGTGGTAGCAGATCATCTGTCTAGGATCTTAGTTGAGTCACCCTCCACCACTGAGTTGGTTAGAGATTCATTTTCTGATGACCAATTATTTATGATTTCTCATATGTCTTCTCCTTGGTTTGCACATATAGTGAACTACCTGGTTGTTGGGAAGCTTCCTGATGGTTGGAGTAAGCAGAAGAAAGATAGATTCTTCTTATAGCTGAAGTTCTATTATTGGGAGGATCCAGAGTTATTTTTGTATTGTCCTGGCCAGATTATTCGTTGATGTGTCCCAAAGAGTGAGTTTCATAGTATTCTTACCTTTTGTCACACTCTTGCATGTGGAGGGCATTTTAGTGTCAAGAAAACTTCTGCCAAGGTTTTACAAAGTGGTTTCTTTTGGCCTACTATCTTTAGAGATGCCCATGAATTTTGCCACAATTGTGTCCAATGTTAGAAAGTCAGAAATGTGTCATAGAGACATGATGCCCCTTAATCCTATTCTTGTTGTTGAGATCTTTGGTGTGTGGGGCATAGAATTCATGGGATCTTTCCCTCCATCTTTTAGCTTTGAGTATATTTTGGTTGTAGTAGATTATGTGTCCAAATGGGTAGAAGCAGTGGCCATGAGAACTAATGATCACAAAGTGGTAGTAACGTTTGTACAGAGTCACATTTTCAGTCACTTTGAATTTCCACATGCCATTATTAGTGATGGTGGCTCCCATTTTAAGCACTGAAATTTTGGGCTCTACTGCAAAAGTATTCTTTTACTCATAAGGTTACCACACCTTATTATCTGCAGACCAGTGGTCAAGTAGAGGTGTCCAATAGGGAGATCAATCGCATTCTTGAGAAAACGGTTAGGCCTGATAGGAAAGATTGGTTTGTGAGACTAGATGATGCATTGTGGGCCTACTATACTGTTTATAAGACTCCTATTGGCATTTTTCCTTATCGATTGGTATTTAAAAAAGCTTGTCACTTACCTATTGACTTGGAACACTGTGCTTTGTGGGCCATTAAAACATTCAATTTTGATATGGTCAAAACTGGTTTCAACCATTGTCTTCAACTCTTGGAGTTGGAAGAATTACGTAATGATGCATATGAGAGTGCACATATTTATAAGGCTAGGACAAAGGCTTTTCATGATAAACATATTGTCCGAAAGTCTTTTGAAGTTAACCAAAAAGTTTGGCTTTTCAATTCCAAGCTACGCCTCTTTTCTGGTAAGCTTCGCTTTCGATGGGATGGCCCCTTTGTGGTCACTAAAGTGTCACCCCATGGTACTATTACAATTTAAGATCCTAAAATGGGGCACATTTTTTCAGGTTAATGGGCAGCGCCTTAAACCTTATGTGGGTGGTATTACTGATGGCCAAGTCATTGAGTCTGTTGATTTGATTGATCCGATTTATGATTTCTTTTGAGTTCCACACCTCTGTTGGTACTCTAGCACTGATCAGGATCCTTGAACCAAATTAGAGAACTCACTCTCTCTCCTATCCCAAAAGCTCTCAGGGAAATAGTTCCCAAAAGAGGTCTCCTTAAAGTCTTCCCAAGTGGCGGTGGGTGTTGGTTGCTCTCATAATGTGCTTAGTGGCCCTCCACCAAGCATCGGCCTCATTTTGCAATTGGTAGCCAGCACATAATATTTTCTACTCATCATTACAGCACATTAACTTAAAGACTTTCTCCATACCCCCAATCCATCTTGAGAGAAGCAACTAATCATGGCTTATATTGGAGAAATATGGGGGCCTCATCCTTTGGAACTTCTCCATCATTTTGGTTAGATCTGTCCAACCCTCTACTTGCACTTGGGCCTATCCTTACACTTGCCTGGGTATCTATCCTTGAAATTGCCCTTGCATGTGTCTATGCACTTGACCTTGCATCCCATCGGATGTCTGAAGGGTGGCTGAACTAGTTGGTACTGAGGTTGGTGTCTATGGAGTAGGGGGTGCGGGAGGTGCATTTCGAGCTCCAATAGTAGCCTGGATCCAGGTATCAATCCTGGCCATGAATTGATTTTGCCTCTTTTTCACCTCATGTATCATATTGCCCTTTATGTTAGCAACATCCTATGTCGTGTGAACATGTGGGGCCAATGGCACATTGTGCTGTCTACCCCGATTCAGTATAGGGGAAACAGGAGGTGACACATTAGACTGAGATCGGGTATTCCTATGCGACATGATTCCTATTGAGGAATCCCAGCTAGTCACACATACATGTGTAGCAAGCATGTTAAGGTTAACATTCATAGTAGGTCTCACATGCGTATGTAAGAAGAAATTTAGGGTTAGAGCATGCATAGGTGGGGTCCACAAACTATCAAAATTCGATCGCATGTGTATTAGGGACGAAATCCCTAATTAAGGAAGCAAATAGTATAACATAAAATAAAATAAAATAAATTTCATTCCTAAAATGTTCACTGGAAACAAGGAGCTTTCACAGAAAATATGGGTTGGTTTACCGGAAATATCAGTCATATTTTCAGTGACCAAAACAAAGAGCAATTTTGGAATTTTATGTTCACCAAAAATAGTCATCGGATTTAGGTCCAGTGTTTTTGGTGGAAGCAAGCACGATATATATAGGCTCGGGATTGGGGTTTCTCTCATAAAACCCTCCCATACCTGTTGGAGAAAGTGAGGAAACAACCAAGGAAGTTTTTCCAGCCCATTCCCCACCTTCCACTTGCGATTTCATGATCGATTAATGCTACCTACCCATCCAAGGTGAGTTCTTCTTCTTCTTTAACCTAGGTTTTGGGATTTTCTCTTTGTTTTTGGCATTCTCCCTTACCTAGGTTTGTTTTCCTTATATTCTAGGAGCTTTGTGTTGCAACCATGTTCGGTCGCCGTGTTCGTCCCCGCCGTGGTGCCACATAATCGGTTATTCCCGAGAAAGAATAGCATGATCACGGATTGTTCCACTCTATGGAGGAACAAGACCGATGGAAAAAGTTCAAGTATAGGAATGTCGATCCTGGGAAGTATGTGAGGACAAGGGACTTTTGTCAGTTTTGCCTCTGCCAATACTTCGAAGCCATTGGGTGGTACTGTATCCTAAAATCGAATGTGAAGTACTACCCAAGCCTTATGAGGCTCTTCTACTACAATCTACGATGTGAGAATAGTGGTTCTGAGGAGATGAGGATCACCTCGAGGGTGGAGGGTGTCGATATCTCCTTCGATATGGTTGAGTTGGCCAGCATTCTGATGATCTCTAATAAGGGATAGTTATCCTACTGCCTGCCCAGGACTCCATCCTATGAGTTCCAAAACTTTGATGTCCAGGCAGAGATGGACAACATGCTCACAAAGGAGGCTACTGGGTGGCACTTGACTGCCAATTATCATGCTATGCCGAAGGTTATATGTAGAGCCATTTAGCTGAATGTCCTCCTTACTAGTAGTCACTTCGATGAGGTATCCATTCTACAGGCCTATGTCACTTACTGTGTCTACATGGGGTTGCAGGTATGCCTCCCTTATCCATTGATATGGACTTACAAGGGCTGAGGGAGGGGCACGTAGGGCTAGAAACCTCTGCTACAGTTGGATTTTGACTGAGATCTTCCTACGGTTTGGTGTGAACTTAGAGGGTGAGGAGAGCTTGGGAACTGGTGTCTTGGATTTCAACAAAGATTCTCTGAAAAAGATGACTCTCAACATGGAGGTCACTAAGGATGGGGCTGAGGGGGATAAGCCAATTGACATAGAGAACCAGCCAGGAGGTGCTCATGGGGGTGGCCATAAGGGTGATGGGGGTGCAATCCCTCCATATGTGCCTCCTGCTGGGGTGGTTCCACCAACTAATCCTCAAGCTATGGGGACTTCTGTGGCCTCATCATCGAATGGCACTAGGGGTGTAAGGCCATACGGATTCAATGATGTGATGGTCCGTCTGGACGCCACCACCAACATACTAAGGAGGATGGACACTCATCTAGAGAGTGTGAATAGAGGCTACTGCCTGTTGGACAACCAGGTGGCCTCTCTTGAGGCTCAGATGCAGGCAATGGTCTTTCACCTTGCCATTCCAGTGTCAGAGCCTGGAGCACAGGGTTAGAACCAGGCTCAAGGCCGTGGGTAAAACCAGCAGTAGGATCAACAACAGTAGTGGCTTAGGTTGCCACTATAGTTTTAGGATTTCCCTTTCCATGTTTCCTTTATAATTTCATGTTCTAGTTTTTAGTAAAATTTTATTTCCTGTTATTTGCTTCTATTATTTGAATTTCCTAGATTTACGCTAGTTAGGATTTCTAGCTTTCTTTCATTTATTTTTGAAAAAAATTAGTGTAAGCTCATGTACTTAGTTCTCTTTATATAAAATGAAATGGCTTTGACACTTTACTTGTCTCCTAGTTGTGCAATTTCTCTTATTTGTTGACTTTAAGATTTCTATTTAATTCTAATTCTCCAAGTAATGGTTCGGTTGAGATTGTGAGTTAAGGCAGAGCATCACGCTCTGATACCAAGCTGTCACACCCCAATTCCAATAAACCTAACTTACCATTAGGAATATCTGTGGTGTGAGTAAGACACGTACCTGTTTCACAAACCTACCAGGATCTCTTATAGCAATACCTTAACATAAACAATCTCACAACACAAACCAACCAATAACGACAGAATCATAACTTTAAGATGGGGAAACATCTAGTAATATCATATAAGTAACCAAGTTATTCTATTACAATTATCTATGACTTATAAATAATAAGTCCAAAGTACACCATCCACAGTTCTATATCAGAATAAAAAAGTACGTGCATATCTCATGGTGTTGCATAAGCACAATAATCACAGGCACAATTTTGATTATGCTTCTCAGCCTCTGGCATCCCCCAGTCACCTATGCCATAATCAGGCCCTACTGAGGTCGAGTCACCACCAAGTGACACTACTGTACCTGCATCATCATCTACAAGGGGGCATATACATGGAGTGAGCTTCCAACTTGTTCAATGAGGGGTGGGGTTCATGTACAATCAAGCACAGGTATTCACACACACACACACACACACACATTTATATATGTATATATATATATATATATATTCCATGATGACATGAATGCATAAATTAAACTCATAGTTCATGATGCAAATGATGCAATCCATTTGATTATTAATCCACCTAACAATACAACTAAGTCTGGTAAATGCTACTACAACACACTAGGTTGTATCCCTAGTCTCGGAACAGACATCGACTAAACAACATTACAAGCCCTAGCCGTGATTAGGAGCCTTCCGGTCCCTGGATGTGTTCGTCGATCACCTAGCTAACCCTGATAACCCCTCCTAGCAGTCACGACATTGTTATCACCACCGGTCACGTCGGATAAGTTCTCACCTCCAGTAACAATCATATCGTACCGCGAGTGTGACATTCCAGGAAGGTTCATCGAATATACCACCATTAGGTTATCCAACACCTTACCCCTTGTTGACAAGGGGACATAGCATGGGGAATGTCACCTAATCATAATATCCTACATACCTTTCATAATGATATAGTTAGTATGGACCATGCAACATTGGTATCACCATCAGCCATGAAGCAGGTCCATTTTCAAGTATAGTCTCAGGGTACATGATATCAGGAGCACATCGGTCGCAAGGTGTAACCCATGACTATATACCTATCTAGCATGCATAGAAATTGAGTATGGACTATACAACACCGGGATTCCCATCAGCCATGAAGCGTATCTATTTTCAAATGCAATCCTGGAGTACACGATACCGGAAGCACATTGGCCACAAAGTATAATCCACGACTACAACTAATTCTAATGCACATAATCAATGCATGAATGTAACAAACATATAGCAATCACAGTACCTGTATGACCTCGGCCACACCGGTTCCGTCTCACAACATACATCTCATGTCATTTCCATCCAAGTATAATATGTTATAACACATCATATCTTTTAATCAATTTAAATAATCATGTGAAAATCCTACACATGTAAGAATTTCTATAATAATTAAACATTCTCAAAAGAAAAGTCAACCATCCCTCACCTTATTTAAGTTCAAATGGATCGGGTTCCAAGTACGGCCATCGAGTGTTGAATTCAATTTTGTCCTCAGGGTACGTGCACATCTCTATCCTAGACACCAAGGCAATCGGGCGTTATTGTGTGTCAGGAACATTGGGGAGAAACCATAGGGTTTACCCCCAAAGGAGTCAGATAATGTCTAACCTGGACCATACAGGTCATCGGATTCAGTCACTGGAAAGACGGTTAGAACCCATTGGATTCATCAGATGTGAATCTGATCACCTTGGAAGAGAGCTCCTAAAGCTCAGACACTTCACTGGAAACAACCACCGGATCTTGGCCCAGTATTTTTGGTGGAAACATAGAAACTGCCCGTGTGTCTTGGGGCTTTTTGGCTCGGGTTCGATTGCCAGGGTTTGTTTCGTAGAGTTTGTAAGGGGTGTTCCTGGAATCATTTAGGCTAAAGAAAACCTAATTCCATCAGGCCATTTGGGAGATACATTGATCGAATGATCGAAACCTTAGGTGGTCATTTGGTCACAAGGGTTGTCGGAGTTCACCAGACTTGGTTTGAGCTCAGCAATCACACCGAGGAGGTGAAATGATTGTTCCCCAATCTTCGGGAGCTGCTGGGGTCAATGATCACCTCTTGTATAACTATCCTAGGTCAAAATAAAGAGAGAATTTAGTAAGAGAAGTGGAACCTACCTTCGGCAAGGATTCCGGCAACAATACGACAACCGGGAATCAAGGTGAGCTCCAAACTCCTTCCCTTTCTTCTTCCTTCCTCTCCTTCTTTTCTCCTTTCTCTTCTCTTCCTTCCCTCTCCCACAACTTGTATAAGTGAGTAATGAGGAAATGATTCCTCATTTCCACTTATATAGTAAGTTAGGTCCCTTCTTGTCCAATTAGGTTAATCCGGCATTCGAGACATACGGACCCATCTCCTTGGGCTCATAAGAACACAAGTCACGGGGAAAGTGTGAGGGGGTGCGTGTGCTCATCCATGGCTATTCTCGATACAGGAGGTGGGGTCCACGGGCATCAGAGCCAATTTAGCAGTACAGATGACCACCGGATTCAGGCCCAGGTGCTTCCGGTGGCATATTTCCAGTGGTCAAGATAGTTTATTGTCTTGACTGCTTGCTATCCACCCATTAGTCTTGTACAGTTTTACCCTAGGTTGTGTTCATGATCTTCTAGTAGTTTTGGTGCATGTCGGGATTTGGGTGTGGGGTGTTGGGTCACTTACCGTCAGGGATCGGAAGGTCTGAATCCCCTCCAGTTGGATTAGTAAGCAGTACACGAGCATGTGGGGTCATCTCTCCCCCTTCTGCAATGGGCAGCTGCGAGCCTAAACCCGGTGGTACTTTCCAATTTAGGTCCTAGACCTATCACAATAGTTCAAATTAGACTAGGTTAGGGCAAGGGTGTAACAAACTATGCAGAGATATCTGGATAAGAAACGTAGGTTATCGAGTCGTCTTTCCAACGCCATCGGAATCACATCATTTAGATATTGGAAGAAAAAGATATGATGATTTTCGTATGATTACACAAATATAGAGCTAATTTGTACAGTTTTGGCAATTGGAGTGTTTACCAAATACGACACAAGTCCTACAGGCCTTACACGCATGAATGGCAAGATACAAATATGGGTAGTACCATGGACCACATAACGCACACAATTGCATGCATGGGCATGGGTAAGCATGATGTAACATAATATGGCAAGTTATTGTGAAATTCGTGTGGCAGTATGAGGTGCAGATTGTTTACGGCCCTTGGGCCCTAACATTGTTTGTCTCAGGTGCAAGGCACTATTGGCTCGACATCATGCCCAACAAAAGATGGCATCTCAAGTGCAAGTGTATTGATTGATGTGGCTAAGTCAAGTTCATAGGCATGACACTTGGACGCAGCACAAGGGCCATGCGGCAAGGTCAAGGTCTCATTTGGGTAGCTATTGACGGAAATGGCACACAACCATGGCCCATGCAAGGAACCAACTGGGTGCTGTAAGGGCTAGCATAGCAATGGCAAAGACCAATGGCCATAGGATCTATTATCATATTTGGGCACATGGGGAGAGACCACGACTTGAGGACTTTGCACATGGAGAGATGCCGTAAGGTATATGTTTCTTACAAAAAAAGCAAATAATAAATATAATCACAAGTGCATGAGTAGCGTGTAGATGCGGGTCAAACACGAAGATGTTGACCTTGATTAAAATTCAATTTTAATCTAGGCAAAGTGTACTCAACGTTTCAAAAATTATCACTAAAGTAACTTACATGCAATGAAATTAAAACTAATAATATGGAAATTCACCTAAACTAGGGACCTAAGAAATTACAAAAATTGTAAATACAGATGACAATGACGATTAAACTCATAAGAAAATTTTAAGAATTTAAGAATTTAAGAATTAACCTTAGTCAAAATTTAAATCTTCAAGAATGATGACTGAAAATTATAGGCAAAGTGCTCTTAGAGATAGGAAACCACCTTAAAATAGGTCAAATTCATAGTCAAAACACCAAAACTTGCATGTATCATAATTAGGTTAATAGGAGATATGGCCAATCAAAGAAAATATTTCTATAAAGTCTTCCATCTTAAAACCAATTGGCTTGAAGTGGGGTAGCCTCTTATGGCTCTTATACATGATCATCGAGTCACCCACAGTCGATGTAGAACTATCTCAATACTCCCCCTTACATGTAGGCCTCTTAGGGCTCTGTCTTCTTAGGTCGAGCAAGGAGCCCATTATCGATGGAGGCCTAAAATACCCACTATGATAACATATAAAGGCTTACATCTTAAAACCAATTGGCTTGTAGTGGGGTGACCTCTTATGACTCTTATACATGATTGTCGAGTCACCCACTGTTGATGTGGAACTATCTCAATAAATTCTCATGAATAATTCAATCAATAAGACATGAAACACAAAAATAAAATTCATGAATATAGATAGGAGACACAAGAGATACATCGTAACATATGCATATGGTCTCTTGAAGATGACATGCACAATGCAGAGGCATCCAATGTATGACCTAAACTATGCACATACAATCAAGCACATAAGCATGATGACCATCAATCCTTCCTTCTCTCATAGCTTATCCTACTATGAGTTAAAGGGTTTAGTTGGCCATGGAAAAATTAAAAGGAGGATGAATTGATGAAGAAGAAATTAAAATAAATATAAAATAAGAAAAAAACTTTCCTGAATGGAGAAACGCAGAGGCTTGAAAAGAAAAATCTAGCTTGTAAAAAGACTTTAAATCTTCCTTACTTCCAATAACTTGTATGGAGATTACAATTTGAATGAAAAAATGAAAATTGCTAAATCTTCCTATTAACTTAAAGTTAAATTGCAACTTAAAAAAAAAAAGAAAAAAAAGAATTACAACTTGTAAACATAAAATTCTGAGCGAAACTAATGAAGTAGGAAGAAGAAATAGAGGGAAGAGGGAGTTTGGTGTTTTCAGAGAGAGGAGAGCTTCTCTATTTATAGAGTTCAACTACCTAAAGAATAAGATAAGAAGAGAAAAATACAAAGCAAATAAAAATCAAAACCTATAATACCCAAAATTTGATAATCCCAATTTCCTTTACAATATTTCCCTTAATCCCAAAATAGAAGATAAAATAAGATCTTCTAAAAAATTATCCAATGTAGAAGATCTTGAATATGAAACTACTAAAAGAAAAGTACAACGTCCCCCTTGAACTTGCCCTCTAATCAATGCCCCCCTATACTTTTCGAAATGACTCAGACACACACCCTCTACATTTAAAAAATGAAAAATCCATCATTGTCGTTAGCTTACCTGTTAAGTGGTGAAATAACTGTTGGTTTTTTGCTAAATGGCCAAAATACCCCCAACTTAATGTGACATTATATGTTTGCCCTTGACACATCTTCTACAATCAACGCCAACGATTTCTTCTTTGGATAGCGCTAGGTTTTTGTGAAAGAACAGTGCCGGAGTTGCCGAATATTTTGAGAGTCGATTCAATTTTTTTTTCATCCCTTTTTCTCAAAATTTATATACCAATAATGGTCATGCTCAAAGCAATCAGAAACATAAAAATAATTCAATAATAGCAGAAAAGAAGATGAGAGAAAGTGAGGATTAATAATTACAGTGTTCTTTATGGTATCGGTGGTGATAATATCTGAATTATCACCCTTGATATATGAACCAAATAATCAGAGAAGAGGCTTGTATTGACATTCCATTCAACAATCAAATCACGCCCATCTACATTCCTCCAAACCCTAGAAACCTTGACTCTTGACTTCTCGTGTTGCTACTCAAATTTCAAACCATCAACTACAACTGCCATGGCTGATTCCCCTTCTTCAATAGTCGAAATACCTCATTGCTTCTTTGACAGATATAGAGGAGATTAGATCAACAAGAGTTTATAAATAAGGAGAGAGCAAGATCTGATTATAGCCAGCCTGAGAGTCATGAGTTGTAGGGAAGACCAAAAGTTGAATCTTAATTGATGTTGATGCAGAAATTTAACTATTGACTTTGGAAGAGACCTAAAAAATGGCCAGAGAGATGCTCCGGCCAAGAGGCTCCTGCTCCGGTATAAGGCTAATGGAAGGCTGGAGATGAACAGATCACCGAAGCCCCTTCTTTCACAAAAACCTAGCGGCTGTCCAAAGAAGAAACCATTGGAGTTGATTGTAGAAGATGTGTCAAGGGCAAACATGTAATGTCACATTAAGTTGGGGGTATTTTGGCTATTTAACAACAAAACTGACAGTTATTTCATCACTTAACAGGGAAGGCTAACAACAATGATGGATTTGTCATTTTTTAAATGTAGCGGGGCTGCCTGAGTCATTTTGAAAAGTACAGGGGAGGATGTTGATTAGAGGGCAAAGTTCAGGGGGTGGCGTTGTAATTTATATTCATCCCTAACATGTGGTTAAAAACCAAAATAGAAGGATGACCCAGTATAAATCTTCCTTGTAGAAATTGTCCACCACCTAGAAAATCATTGGAATTTATTCTTCAGATTTTTCCAAAAGGGGGAATCTTTTAGAATACTGGGTAGATCTTTGGCTAGAGAAAATCTTCCTACATAGGATCCTTAAGATTGTTGCAGCTTTCATGGTAAAGAGCATCTATGATCGGTCAAGCTGGCTAGAGTTTGGTTCATTCGGCCGAATTTAACACTCGTACTCTACTTGGTCCACTTTTGGCTTGAATTCTAAAACAAGAGAAAATACCTAAAATAAGAGAGCAAGATCTAAATATAGCCAACCTGAGAATCGTGAGTTACAGGGAAGACCAAAAGTTGAATCTTAACTGATGTTGATGCAGAAATTTGACTGTCTTGGGAAGAGACCTAAAAAATTACTGGAGAGATGCTCCGGCCAAGAGGCTCCTGCTCTGGTATAAGGCTAACAGAAGGTTGGAGTTGAACAGATCGTCGAAGCCCCTTCTTTCACAAAAATCTAGCCCAAAGAAGATATGGTTGGAGTTGATTGTAGAAGATGTGTCAAGGGAAAACATGTAATGTCATATTAAGTTGGTGGTATTTTGGCTATTTAACAAATAAACTAACAGTTATTTCATCACTTAACAAAGAAGGCTAATGACAAGGATGGATTTGTCATTTTTTTAATGTAGAGGGGGTGTCTGAGTCATTTTGAAAAGTATAGGGGAGGGTGTTGATTAGAGGGCAAAGTTCAGAGGGTGGCATTGTAATTTTTATTCATCCCCAACTTGTGGTTAAAAACCAAAATAGAAGGTTGACTCAGTATAAATCTTCCTTGTAGAAATTATCAACCACCTAGGAAAACCTTGAAATTTATTCTTCTGACTTTTCCAAGAGGGAATCTTTTAGAATATTGGGTAGATCTTTGACTAGAGAAGATCTTCCTACATAGGATCCTTGAGATATGTTGCAGCTTACATGGTAAAGAGCATCTAGGAACTGTCAGGCTGGATAGAATTTGGTTCCTTGGGCTGAATTTAACACTCGTACCCCACTTGGTCCACTTTTGGCCTGAATTCTAAAAACAAGAGAAAATACCTAAAGTAGCCTTATTCTGGGAATTAAATGATGAGAATAATTGGACTAACTTGCATAGAAAAATGCTCAACAATTTCAGCCAAGGGTCAAGAATTGGTTTTGATTTCAAAATATGACCAAGTGTTGGAGTGGTCACCATGTGTTCGACACATGGCCTCAAAGAGGCCTAATTAATTGTTTGAAATCTTGAAATCTATGGGGCTCTTGGTGAGTTGGGTTCCTACAACATGTTTTTTATATGAAAAATATTGATTTCAGACTGTATTTGTTTGCTCGATTGGAATTAAGTGTGTGAGATTCGGAATCCAATGTTCACAATGAAGCGGGCATCATTTTTCCATTAAATCCATGTGCCTAGCCTATCATTGGGTCAATGTATTGAGATTTGGTGTGCAGTGCTACACTGAATCACTTAAGTGAATCTGTTTTAGCATGTTCTCAATTCAAATTTTAAAAATTTCATTTAACATTATCTTATTTCGTATAAAATGTAAAAGAATGAAGATTTTGTTTGTTATAATTTTGTGAATCCCATCTTTTTACAAAGGCTATGCAACGGTTAATATGAAAGATGTCATCTCAATATGCTTCACCAAGCATTAATGGAGTGCCATGTGTCTTAGAAATGCCTCATATTTACAAAAATGTCCATGTACACAGGATTGGATATAACTTGGCCATTTTAGGGCCAAACTGAAAGATTCATGTTGGCAATTTCTCACAAGAATGTGAACAACATGTTGGGAGTGAAAGTGAGAGATGAATCCACCTCCTCAGCCCAGATTTTTAAAGTGAATTTAAGTTTATGCATTTGGGGTATTGAAGATTGCAATGAATCATTTCAACTTGTTTCTTTGGATGCATTGAAGCTATATTGAATGCCAAAGTGGGTCTGTGAAGTCTATTAAAGATTGGAAGAGCTTCTTGCCAAGGAAGGGAAGAAAGTTAAGAGTGAAGCAGTTGGTGCTTGTGAAGAAGTTTTGTACAGTATCCCAATGTTGAAGAAACCCATTTCCTGGTGGAGAATTGGTATTGATGGTGGGTTTGCTCACTTAGGTAAAGTTTATCTAGCCCCATTTGTTTTAGGCTATTGCAGGTTGATTAGAATTGTATGCATAGCCATAGACTATAATTTTTTTGGGGTTTTGAATTTTACCATTTGAAATTTCTTATAAGAGACTTGTGAGTGTGGGCTCATAAGGTATTTGTTGAAATTCCTAGTACTATCTAAGGATCCATACTTGCAGCTGTGAGTGGTGGGTTATAGCCCCGATTTTGTGTTATAAAAAACCGAACTAAGAGGAGTGTATTGAAAAAGTACGAAACCCCGTGTGGGTATAGTACTTCGTGGAGTAGGCACGTTGCTAAATCACATAAAACCCTGTGTTTTGGTTGGTTGTATTTTATTTTGGATAGAAGTGCTATGCTTATGTTTTTGTAGAGTGGGTGTGCACTCCTAGTAGGCCTGACCAATCTTGGTTGAAGGTGGGAATGCATATGAACTGTAGTTGGTAAAATTGGATTGCCCTAGCCAACAACGTTTGCCAGCATGCCAGCCAATAGTACAATCTGTGCCAAGACAGTGCCATCAATTGTGATTGTGAACATCGAGATTACAAAGGAGTTCTTGAATGTGCCAGTTGTGACCAGTAGTGCCACTGTAGTGAATGCCTGTGAGTATCAGCAGTGTTGAGGAGTGAGTATGTGCTAGGTTGAGTGTCATTATTGTTGGGTTAGCCAAGGGGAGTGCTATATAGTCTACTGAAAAAATTGGGAAATTTTTGAAGACCCTTATTCACCCCCTTTCAATTTGAGCCTGTGATGATCACTTTTTTCTCTTTTTCCATTGGTTTCTCCCCCCCCCCCC
>NW_024868276.1:44891-45025 GCF_013358625.1 Macadamia integrifolia
CCCCCCCCCTTTTGGGCCTATTCATTGAGGGGATATTGGTCCTTGTTCTTTGGCTCTTCTAGGGGCTTTCCCTTCCGTAGTTCTTTTTTCTTTTTGGAATAAACTTATATTATCTATTAAAAAAAAAGCGGGGG
>NW_024868276.1:45045-84505 GCF_013358625.1 Macadamia integrifolia
GGGGGGGGGGGGACTCATTGTTCTACTATAACTGTAACCGATGGAAGCTCTGATATGGTAAATAAGAAGGCAAGATGGAAAGTAGTGGTAGAAAATTCTAATGCTGCTTATCTAAACGTGTTAATCACCATTAGAAGCTGAGTTTCATAGAGTATTAGTATTAACAGCACTACACGCGGCTCGGAATGTAGATCCTAAAGACAATCTTATTGCTACCGATAGCTTAGAATCAGCTAATTTACTCACAATGGTTGATTATAATGGATGGCCTTTAAATATTTTTCACTTTGTTCAAGGCATTAAATTCCTTCTGTGAACTGGAAGGTTATGATGTTTGTTACATTCCAAGGGATCTAATCTTTCCAACACATATTTTGGCTTTTAAAAAAGCAAGATTAGAGTCCCTTAACTTGGTAACTTCTCTAGATCTGAATTTTTTTATCCTTTTAATGTATCAGCACTTATAGAAGAAAAAAAAAATTAAGTACAAATCCACCCCCAAAATAAAAAGTTAAAAGGGAGAGAGAGGAAAAAGTAGATTTCAGTCTTTGTAAGGAAGAACTAGATTCAAAGTTCCTAAGAGAGAGATGATGGAAAAAGAAAAAAAAAGCATAAAAGCATTTGGGATAATAAAGAAAGGAAAGCAGAAAAAAGCACAAAAGCATTTGATATAAGAAAGGAGGGGGTGGGAAGAGAGGGAGGGGAGGGGACTGATTTATCTCTCCTTCTCCTTTTGCTTAGGAAGAGATATTTTAAAGAGTTGGAAGGTAGGAAGAGAGCATAAGCTATGTTCTTCTAAGTTTTATTTTCTTATTTGTTTGTAAATTCCAGCTGCTTGGTTTCTCTGATTACTAGACAAAGATGTTACATTTGAACTAAGCAATTATCATTTTTCAGATTGAAGAGGTCTAATCTCAATATCTATTTTTTCTGTTCTATTCTCTGTTTAGTAGGGCTGTAAAGGGGTCAGATATGAAGCTGATATGTCTATATGTCTATATATATATATATATATATATATGTATGTATGTGATATTTGCCCCAGTTAACCAAATATGTGTTTTAAGGCATCCCCAACAAACTCTTCTTTAAAATCTTTTGCTGTGACAATTTAGAGCAAATATATCTCAAACTCTTCTTGCAAACCCTTATTAATTTTGCTACTATACTATTCATGCAACAAGAGCAGCTAGCAGCCATGACCACACAAAGGGTCTTCTTCCTTTGTGGGCAAGATCATAGAGACCAGTCACTGACAAGGCTTCTGTTGTTATGATAATTAAATAGGTAGATTCACTATTATCTCCTCTCCTCTGCTACTTCAATTATCATTCAGCAAGCAAGAACTATGACAAGACAAAGGGTACGTTTCGTGGGCAACAGCATAGGTTCCAAAGTCACTGATAAGGCTTATGTTGTCAAAGATTGGGTGAGTAACATCAGCTTAAGGTACAATGGAGACCGCATCGTTGGCTTAGACTGCAAATGGAAGGCAAACACATGTAAAGAAATGAACAACAAACCTGCTACCTTGCAGCTTTGTGTCAATAACAAGTGTATCATACTCCAACTTTTCTACATGGAGAACATTCCCGAGTCCTTGAAGGATTTCCTTAATGATCCTACTTTCACCTTATTAACACATATAGAATCGACCCCCTATTGGAAACACAATATCTCATGGATCTCCTATCTTTAGGAACCTAAATCATATATTCTCTGTGTCCCTTATCCTTGGAATGGATCTCTTGTAATCCAATATTCCATATATGTATAGTTGGCTAGGGTTACACAGTCACTGTGTATATATATTTATATTCTCAGAATCAATACAATATACTGAAAATCATAACATTCCAAGTCTTTACATGGTATCAGACCTCTCTTGCCACCCCTTTGTCTCTCTCTCTATCTCTTTAATGGCCTCAGACTTGCCTCCACCCACCACTGTCGCCACCCCTGTCACCCAGCTGCAGGCAACCTCTTCTTCATTCCCTCAACCTTCCATTGGGTCTGCTCATCACTTTCTCTCCCTGCATCTTACCTCCAAGAACTGTATTCTATGACGTGCTCAGCTCACACCATTCCTTCGCGGCCAGCATCTTCTGCGTTTTGTTGATGGATCTCACCCTTGTCCTTCTGATGCATCCTCTACAATTGAATGGAAGGAGCAGGATGCCACCCTAATGAATCTCCTAATTGCCCCTCTCTCTGAGGAAGTTCTTCCCCAAATCATTTACAAACCAACAAGCAAAGACATTTGGGATAGCCTTTCCCAAACCTATGGTTCCACCTCAGCCACACGCATAATGAACCTCCATCTCACCCTCCAGCGCCTCACCCATCAGCCTGATGAGTCGGTTACTCGGCTTCTCCAGCATGCCAAGTCCTTGTCTGATAAATTGGCTGCTACTGGTTACCCTCTCTCCTTGGAGGACTTTAATCTTCACATTTTTCGCGCTCTTTGCCGAGAGTTGCAAGACATTGTACCCACTCTCCTTACTCGCTCAGAGCCTATTTCTTATACTGATTTGCATAGCCTCCATGTGAATTATGAGTTTCTCAGGGTCAATCCCCTCACCAAACTGATCGTCTCTGCCCCAGATGATCCGCCCGTGGTCAACAATGTTCAGAAGGAGCCCTCTTCCCCTTCCTCTTCCTCTTAGGACAGAGGAAAAGGGCGTGGTGGAGGTGGGTGTGGACGTGGTGGTCGTGGTCGTGGTCGTGGTCGCGGTGGTCATGGCCGTGGCAATCTTTGGTGCTCCATTTGCAACCACACCAATCAGATGGCAGCTACATGTTTCTATAGGCAACAACACCAGCTGACCCAACAAACCTACACCTACTACCGCCATCCCAACCCCCCATTGGCCAATTACACCTACACCATTGCCTACCATCACCCTAACCCGCCTCTCCTCCCCACCTCACCCCATTCGACCTTACCTTGGTACCTAGACACTGGAGCCTCCCATCATGTGACCCCTGACCTCCACTCCCTCTCCAGTTACACAGAGTACAATGGTCAAGATCAGCTTCACGCCAGTGACGGTAAGGGTATTCCCATCTCTCATATTGGATCCTCATGTCTTCCCTCTTCTTCTCCTTTTTGCAATTTCTTCTTATCTAATGTTCTCCATGTGCCCTCCATTTCTAAACCCTTGCTTTATGTTCAGAAATTTTGTAGTGATAACAACGTTTTCTTTGAATTTCATCCCTCTCATTTTTTTGTCAAGGACTAGGTAACCAAGTCCACACTTCTGTCCAGACTGAGTAAAGGTGGCCTCTACACCATCTCTCCTTCACCAACCTTCTTTACTAATGTGGCTGAGTGTCTCTCTCTTGACTCTTGGCACCATCGTCTAGGCCACCCTCATGAACGTCTATTTCGCCATATGCTCATGACTAACAAATTGTTGTGCCCTTCTGAACATTTTACACCTATTTGTCCTGCTTGTCAGTTAGGAAAATCTAGTCATCTTTCCCTACGAGAGAACTATTCTAGGAGTTTATTTCCTCTTGATTTAATTCACAAAGATGTATGGAGCCCCTCTTTTGTGCCATCTTTCTCAGGACATCATTATTTTGTCATTTGTGTTGATGATAACACAAAGTACATTTGGTTTTATCCTCTCATTAATAAATCTGATGTGTTTTCTATTTTTATTCAATTTCAATCCCTTGTGGAACACCAATTTGGAAGAAAAAATAAAAAATGTTCAAACCGATTGGGGGAGGGGGGGGTGAGTTTCGATCTCTCCCTCAATTTTTTAATAAAATTGATATCCACCACCATGTGTCCTATCCCTATACGCATGAGCAACAAGGTGCCATTGAGCATCGCCACCTTCACATTGTTGAGACTGGCCTCTCTCTCTTGGCTCATGTGTATGTTCCTTATTGCTACTAGACTCATGTGTTTGACACTGCAGTGTATTTGATCAATCGAATGCCCTCTTCGGTCTCTAGTGGTGTCTCTCCCTATCAACTTGGTTTTTACCGGCCTCCGGACTACACCTTTCTCTATGTGTTTGGTTGTCTTTGTTTCCCTTACCTACATCCCTATAATCATCATAAACTTGAGTTTCGTTCCACTCCCTGTGTCTTCCTAGGGTACAGTCCATCACACCATGGTTACTAGTGCCTTGACCTTCACTCCAACTGTATCTATATTGCACACCATGTGCGCTTCTCTGAAAATTCCTTTCCATTTTTCTCTCAACCAGTCACCTTTTTTTCCATTGCCTCCATCTCCTTCTTCCTCACCGTGGACATCAGTTCCCACAAGGATTCATTTACCACCTCTCTTGCCCTTACCGCCACCTCTTTCTCCTCCTTCGCCACCCACACCCACACCCACACCTACCCCGCCCCTGTCCCCTATGTCTCCCATTCCACTCGCCTCTCCCCTTGCCTCCTTTACTAGCTCCACACCATCTCCACCTCTTCGTACCAGACCTCTTGAAGACCTTTATGATCCTCCAGGTACCAACCCCACATCGCCCTCACCTCTAACCCCTATGTCATCGCCCCCCCCTCAACTCGCCTGCACCCCATGTAGCTACGACCTCTAACCACCTCTCACCAAGCCCTCACCACCACTGCCCAACCTCTGGAACCAACCACCTTCTCTCAAGCCTCTAAGCATCATGAATGGTGTCAAGCCATGGCTGAAGAGTCCAATACATTGGTCAAGAATGGAATGTGGTCTCTTGTTCCTCACACTGCTAGTATGAATTTGATGGGTTGCAAATAGGTCTATCGAGTAAAACGGAAGGCTGATGGGTCCCTTGAGTGCTACAAAGCTCGTTTGGTGGCCAAAGGGTTTCACCAGCAATAGGGGCTTGATTATCATTAAACTTTTAGCCCTGTTGTTAATCCCACCTCCATTCATGCCATTCTCTCCATTGCTGTCTCTCAGGGTTGGCCTATAAGGCAGTTAGATGTTCATAAAGCCTTTCTTTATGGCGTCTTATCTGAGGAGGTTTTCATGTCATGATGCTAATCGCCCAACTCATGTATGTAGGCTTCATAAATCTCTATATGGCCTTAAACAGGCTACTCGAGCCTGGTTTCATAGACTCTCTGATTTCCTTCAAAGGTTGGGCTTTCATGCTTCACAGACTGATCCTTCTCACTTCATCTACAAGGCTGGATTGACTCTTGTTTATATACTAGTATATGTGGATGATATTCTAGTCACTGGCAATGACTCTTCCCAAGTGGCCTCTCTTCTCATAGGGCTTACTCAAGAATTTTCCATTAAGGATCTCGACGACCTACATTTTTTCTTGGGTATTGAAGCCATCCGTCATTCCAAGGGTCTTCTTCTCTTACAATCCAGATATATTTCTGACCTCCTCAAGCGGTCTGGTATGATTGACTGCAAGGCTGTGCGCACATCCATGGCTACAACCCCATCAGCGTCTTCCTCAGGGGGTGCACTCATGGCCGACCCTACCCAATATCGGTCTATTATAGGGGCCTTACAATATGTTACTCTCACATGCCATGATGTTGCTTTCATTGTCAATTGGGTTTGCCAATTTATGCACTCTCCCACAGAGGATCATTGGGGACTTGTCAAGCATATCCTATGCTACCTCAAGGACACACACACTCTCATGGACTTCTTCTTGAACGTTCCTCACAGTGCTCGTTACAAGCCTTCTTTGATGCAGATTGGGCTGGTAGCAGTGAAGATCGAAAATCCACAAGGAGCTATACAATATTTCTTGGCCCCATTCTAATATCTTGGAATTCTATGAAGTAGAGCACTGTGGTGTGTTCTTCCACTGAGTCTGAGTACAAGGCTCTTGCTAATGCCTTTGCCGAACTGATCTAGTTGGAATCGCTCTTCACTGAGTTTGGCTTCCCGCTTCGTGGCAACCCTATTTTATGGTGTGACAATATCAGGGCCACTTATTTATCTGCAAATCCCGACTTCCACGTGCGGAACAAGCACGTGGAAATTGATTTCCATTTTGCACTGGATAGTGTTGCCAACCGTCAACTCAGTATTCAATTTATTTTCACATCTGATCAGCTGGCTGATATTCTCACCAAGCCTCTCTTAATGGCTCGATTTCAATTTCTCTGAGACAAGTTGAAGATTCGTAGTCTCGATCCTTTACCTTGAGGGGGTGTATTGACAGATATAGAATCGGCCCCTATTGGAAACACAATATCTCATGGATCTCCTATCTTTAGGAACCCAAATCATATATTCCTTTGTGGGTGTGGAGGTTGAAAAAGATGTTGAAATGCTTAGGAATGGCTATGGACTCAACTGCAGTAGCACTACTGACTTGAGCGAATTGGCAAGAGAGAAATGGCCCGGTCGTTGGCCTCTCTCAAACTAGCCGGGATTGAAGGATCTTGCCAAAGAAGTGGTGGCCCTTTCTATGGAAAATCCTGAAGCTTTAAGTTGGAAGAGTAATTGGGAAGATAAGGAATTTTCTCAGGAACAAATTGAATAAGCTTGCGTTGATGCTTATGCCTCTTATAGAATTGGTGAAAAGATGCTCATGGCTAATGGTTTTTCTTTGTGGCCATTAATGAGACTAACTTTTTGTCATTTTTATTAGTTATCTAGTCCTCAGTATGTTGAGGGCTGGAGGCTTCATGCTTTGTTACTCTTCTACATATAGTTTTATTTTCTGATACATGGCAGGATTCTCTCTCTCTCTCTCTCTCTCTCTCTCTCTCTCTCTCTCTCTCTCTCTCTCCCTCTCTCAACATAAAATATAATTTTGTTGTGTAGGGGATGCATGGGATGCTCAGTTGGGTACAATGGAGGCAACACAAATTTGGTTCTAAATGTTCTAGGACATATATATCCTTTAAAGTTGTTCCGATCAACCTGAAAATGCATCCTTTCTTCCTTCTCAATCTATAGAGAATACATATCTGTAGGTATCATAGACCTCCGTCAGGTTACGATATGGTGCATAGCGCATGTACACACGCTAGGGTTCGACCCTAATGAGATGAGATAGTATCTCCTGCTCATCAAATGCCAAAGGAGGGGATACACGTTATGGGTAAAAGGGACTCGCCACCTAGAAAGGGTCTAGGACCCATAAATGTCTCCCCCAATCAAGGGAGAGAGACTAATGACTTTGATGGATAAAGTTGATTTACACTAAGATTCTGGACAAGTGTTAAGTGACAGACTGGGAAGGTGTTAGGCATCCAGTCTGCCCGACCCTAAGGCCGGTCTCCTTCTGTTTGACCGAAGTTTGTTTGTACCTTACTAACTAGTCCTAAATCTAGGTCATTGAAAACCTTAAACTATGTATCTGAGCATGACATGTGAAAACCCTAAACCAAGTGTCTAAATTATGCTAGCTAGGTTATGATGCAAATAATGAAATGATTACGCTAATTAAAAAAATTAAAAAAACCTAAATTAAACTAACTCAATTAATTGAGCCTAACCTAGATAGATGATTAATGAATTTATGAAATCCCAAATTGAAAAAATTGAATTAATTAAAATGATTAATCCCGATCCCTAGTAATTTGTGAAATAAATTATTGCAATCCTACTTAATTTAATTGGTAAAAATATTTAAAAATTAAATGAGACCTAATTAATTTATAAAAAAATGAAATGGATTAATTACATTAAATGAATGCATTTTTACTAATCTACCTAATCTAATATAGGAGGATTAAACTAAACCTAAAGTTTAATTAAATTAATTATGAAACCTAATTGCACTAATTATGTTTACCTTAAGCTAATCTAAGATGAGTTAAACATTTTTCAAAACCCTAGTTAAGCTAATGAGAAGAGAATATTTTAACTAATTAATCTAGTTAATTATCCTACATTGATCAATTAAAATAAAAAAACCACTTGAGGGAAAAAGATTGGTAATTACACAAGTTTAATAAATTGAATTGAATGAAGAAACCAAATGCAGTGATTTAAAAAGCTAAATTAACAAACCAAAATTGAATAAACAACAGTTGAAATGACTAATTAACTTAACTACGTTACTTTAATCAATCTAGATTAGTACTACATTAATGCGAGTGAGGGTTGGAGTACAAAAGATAGAAGATAGTAGGAAAACCTAAATCCTCAATACACACCTAATGCTACGAGCCGATTTGAGGGGGCCAGCCATGCCCTTGCTCACATGCGCCCTAGACTACGTCCCATACTTTATTAAAAGAGAAATAAAAGAAAATCATTTGATTTTAAAGTTTAAAATTAGGGGAGTCCCAACCCTAAATTTTAGGACCAGATACATTACAGACCTGAAATCAAACCAAAATGGATAAAATAAAAATAAAAAACGAAAGGAGGGGAAGATTTCACACAAAAAATAAAAATGAAATAACAGGTTGTGGGTGTTACAAATATGGACTATCTAATCAGCAAATTAAAGAAATAACAAAAAACAAGAAAATAAGATAGGAAGAAGAAGAGAAGACGATGGGCTGGAGATGGATTTTGAAAAAGGGAAGAAGATGGGAGCTATAATGGTTCAGATTTCGTTATGGAGAAAGGTAAGTGGGAAGAAGTAGGGGATGATTTCAGTTATGGAGAAAGGAGGGGGAGAAGAGGAGAGGATGAAGGAGAAGAAGATGGGTTTCAATTGCAGCAAGGAGGGGCAATGGAGATAGGCTTCGGTCACAGGGGAAGCAAGAAAGAGAGAAGGGAGAGAGGTGAGTTGCAGGTTCAGCAAAGAGGAGCAGAAGAGGAGGAGAAGGTGAGTGGTGTCGGCCATGGAAGAAGAAGAAGAAGAAGAAGAAGAAGGAGAAGAAGAAGAAGAAGAAGAAGAAGAAGAAGAGAAGAACAAGTAGTTGCGGGTCTATGGATTCAGCAGCAAGGAACAGAAGAGAAGGAGGAGAAGAAGAAGAAGAAGTAGAAGAGAAAGGAGGTTCGGTGGGACTGATTAGCAGTTGCAGCAGCAAGGAAAAAGAAGAGAAAAAGAAGAAGAAGAAGAAGAAGAGAAAGAAGTTGTAGGTTTCGGTTCGGTGGGACTGGTTAGCAGTTGTAGTAGCAAGGAAAAAGAAGAGAAAAAGAAGAAGAAGAAGAAGAAGAAGAAGAGAAAGAAGTTACAAGTTTCAGTTTGGTTCGGTGGGACTGGTTAGCAGTTGTAGCAGCAAGGAAAAAGAAGAGAAAAACAAGAAGAAGAAGAAGAGAAAGAAGTTACAGGTTTTAGTTCGGTGGGACTGGTTAGCAGTTGTAGCAGCAAGGAAACAGAAGAGAAAAAGAAGAACGAGAGAAGGAGAAGAAGAGTTGGCAGCTAGAGTTGGGATTCAACAAGGAAAAGAAGAAGAAGATGGGAGGTAGATGAATGGTGGCTGCTGGAAGGGATGGAATAAGTTACAAGAGAGGAGGAAGGTTCGGAGGGTTTCAGTAGAAAGAAAAAGGAGGAGAAGATGGGTTCAGGTTTGGTTAAGGAAAAAGAAAGGAAGGAGAAGGGGGTGGAGAGGATTCGGCCATGGTAAAAGAGAAAAGAAGAGAAGAAGAAAAAAAAGAAGGAAAGGGTTGCAGCTTTGGAAGAAGAAATGGGAGGTGGCAGTCATGGAGAAGGGAAGGAGAAGAAGAGGAGGGAGGTGGCTGATTTGCTGCTACAGGGAAAAGAAGAAAGAAAGGAAGAAGAGATGGCAAAAGAGATAAAGAAAAGGGAGAAAGGATTAGGGTTCTTGGATCCTAATCCAAGGGCCTAGATCTAAAGGATAAAATAATTAACAATTAAGTAGAATCATAAAGCCAAATGTAAATCCAAAATCAATTTAAATTAAAACAAACCAAAAAAATAATAATAAAGTCTGAATGAACCTAATTACATCTAATTGAACCATATTAAACCAAATTAAAACTAATTAAATCTAATTAATCTAAATGAACCAATTAAACCTAAATACACTTAATTTGAATCGGGTTACATCTAATAAATCATATTAAACCAAAATGAAACTAATTAAACCTAATTAATATAAATGAACCAATTATTAATAAATTAGAACCTAATCTATTAAATTAGATAAACTAGTTCTAAATTATAATTAGGAGAAGAAAAATACCTTAAACCCGGCTTTAATCAAGAAACAAGGGGAGATAACCCTTGTGCTTCAAGCCTCAAATTGAACCGAACCGAACTAGATCTCCCGGCTCAAGGAAGGATTAATGTGTTAAACTTTTAGATTTGGAGAATATTTGATTTTAGAGGGAAGAAGTTAGCCAAAACTTTGATGGGGCCATCCTCTCTCCCAAATTCTTAATTTTTTTCTCCTCCCTTTTGGAAGAGAGGAAGGGTTATACTTATAGCCTTGGGACTTGAGACAATTCTCTCTTATTTTCGATGTGAGACTAAAGAACTAGAGAGAATTGTTTAAAAAGGCTTGCTTTTCAACAAAAGGATTTGGGCGCCATGTGGCACTCCTTGGTTACTCGGAATGGAATCTGATACCGAACTTTGGAGTCAAATTTCGGGGGTCATATATTTCAAACCGTTAGTCAGAATTCGATGTGTAATATGTCGTTAGAAAGCTCAATCCAAGCACTATCCAATGATGTGAGACACGATTGTGGTCTCGACTGGAAACGTTTACAAAAATATGCATAAAAGTAGGGACCCGGATCATATAATGAAAGAGAGAATCGGGCGTCGATTCGTATAGTTCTCGCATCAAAGTGTAATGTCCGACTTGAGGGAACAAATGACAATAATCCACAATATCAAATTCTAATTTTAAAAACATTTTCTCTTGAAATTTTATAGGGGAAAATGGTCAATTTCTACTCTAAGCTTGAAAATTCTCCAAGTCTAAAATGTCTAACATGTAATTCTTCATATTGTCATCATTGCCGAGGGTTGACAAAATTTGGTGTCTATAGATTGCTCGTCTTTGACCAAGACTTGTATAACAGTCAAAAGGCAAAGAAAAGAACACACCATTTTGTCACTAGGAGCAATGTACTACCGACATCCGGCTCAAGGATGGCAAAGGTGCAAATGCAAATGCAAAACGAGAGATAAGACCATAGGAAATGTCGATCGATAACACATGTGAAATCAAGTAGTGTGTGGGTGCTATCGTGATATAAAACCTACTGTAGTTGGTCAATATGCAGGTAAAACCTAGACTAAGGATGCACATGCAATAAGCCATTCTTAGTGTAAAGAACCAAGTAGACAATGAATGCAGGTATGAAAGAGTACAAATGCAATTGGCTGTCAGGTATAAATAACCAAACACACCATGAATGTAAAATTGAGACAAAGGTGTAAATGCAATTAGCCAACATTGGTATAAATAACCAAACACACCATGAATGTAAGCATGAGATGATGGTGCAAATACAATAAACCATTACGTATAAATAACTGAACACACTATCAATGTATGAGACACTGATTTAAATGCAATTGGACATCATTGGTATAAAGAACCAAGCAAGCTCTGAATGCGAGTATGGAAAAGAGTGTAAATACAATCGACCGTTAGGTGTAAATAACTAAATGGATTACGAGTGTAAGTATGGAAAAACAGTGTAAATGTAATTAGCCAATATTGGTATAAAGAACCAAGTAGACTATGAATGCAAGTATGTCAAAAGAAGTGCAGATGCAATCAGCTGTCATTGGTATAAAGAACCAAGCAGATCATATAAACACAAGAGAAACTAGGTTTGACCTTGGTGTAAGTAACTACTAGACGCAACTTTCAGTCTCAATAGCCGGACTTAAGATAGAAATGGCATTGGTATAAATAACTTCCAGACCCAATCTTCAGTTCGAAAACAACCAGACTTAAATGGAGGTGACATTGGTGCAAATAACCGTCAGATCCAATCTTTGGCTTAAATAACTGGACTATGAGGTGAGACTGACATTAGTGTAAATAACTGTCAGACCCAATCTTTGATGTAAATAACCGGACTTGAAATGGAGCTGACATTGGTGCAAATAACCGCCAGGCCCAATCTGCAGCATAAATAACTAGACTTGAAATGGAATTGGCAATGGTGTAAAGAACCATCCGAACCAATCTTCGGTTTAAACAATCAGACTTGAACTGAAGCTGACATTGGTGTAAATAACCGTCAGGCCCAATCTTCAGTGTATAACTGGACTTGAAATGGAATTGGCAATGGTGTAAAGAACCATCTGAACCAATCTTCAGTTTAAGCAACTAGACTTGAATGGAGGTGACATTGGTGTAAATAATCGTTAGATCTAATCCTCGGTGTGAATAATCGGACTTGAAATAAATTTGGCCATGGTGTAAAGAACCATTGAAACCAATCTTCGTGAGCTGATGCATTTAAGGTTAAATACCTAAAAACCTTTAAATGTTCAACATTTTAATCATGAGATGTAATAATATTGCAATTAAATTTAAACAAAAATCAACTTGATTAGTTAGATAAAGGATTAGTCATGCAAATCCTAACACAATGCTCATGTAAGAGAGTGTAAATGACCACCACTATAAAAAGGAGTGAGAAGTGTTTACATTGGAATATGACAAAGAAGGATTTTGCCAAAACAAATTTCACCATAAGAACGAAGCTAAAATAAGGGAGGTAACCCATCAATGAGTGTTGCCCCAGACCGTGACATCTCCAGTTTGCTTGGCCTAAACTCAGATAAATCTGGCCTGAAAATGCATTACTTGCATGTATCTGCAACTTATGGAAATATAGTATGATGTCTTCAACTATAATGGTTTTCGGTTGCTCCGACCAAATCTTTATCTCATGGTAAACATTCACAGCATGTTGATCCCTTCTTTTTCCTATGAGTGCACCTTTCTGATGTTACCCGCGTTTTATGAGCGGGGATAGTAGTAACTTCCTTAGCTGCTTCTCAAGACTTGAGGGTGGCTCCTTAAAATACCCAAAACATCATGTCTGTGGCACAAGCTCTAAGAAACAAGTAGTAAGACAATCAAACAACATGAAAAGGATGTAGACCCAATGGTTCTACCAAGTGTAGAGTGGGGAGCTATTACATGGAATGGTGAGCTCACTAGAAAAATCATGCCAACTAAGGAGGCTTAAAAGAAAGGACTAAGTGGTGAAACTCTTGGGAATCCATTGGAATAAGAGACGGGAGAAAGAGTTCGAGTCTAAGCAGGCCATCTCCTGATGATAAAAGTAGCGACGATCAAATCACCTTCAAAATAAGAAGCCAAGAAAGGACATTAATGTGAAGCCCAAACAAAACAAGGTAATATGGTGATTGAGGTGATGGACCGAGCTTGAAATTGACTTCTCAAGCTGCCTACATATCCTGAGTAAATCAGGAATCAGGTCGGACGTAGTTCCTGCCGCGGATGATGTATTGGTTATAAAGCCTTGATAATTAAGTTTCATCATAACTGGGTGAGCTCAAAGTTATGGAAGAAAAATCTCACCACATTTAGCCTAGGAGGACTTGCTGGGTTATAATGGGGCTTAGGAATTGGTTCCAAATGAGGGTAAAAGCTCATATATGCCCCCAGCGTCTAACTAGAATCTTGCAATTTTTTCCTTTATTACCTTTTTTCTTTTTCTTCAATTTTTGTGAGCAATTTTCTCTCTTGCCCCTGCCTAGGGTATTGTATTGCTTTTGGATTAGAGCTTTCTCCTTTCTTTCCCCTTTTTTTTTTTTTTAAATCGAAAATTGCCTTTTCTTTTCTTCTTTTGTTTTTCATTTTTCTTTTGAAGTTGGAGCTTAAGGCGATCTTTTGTATGATATTTTGAAATGGGAAAAGTTTTGCCCCCCAACCTTGCAATATTAAGCTCTGGGACAAAAGAAAAATTCTTCCTGAATCAGACCCAGAGAGCTAGTAGAATTAATATGTGAAGGACCTTGGTAATGGGATATGGGTAGCCATAATGGACTTTCAAATGAAAGGCCCTAGCCGCAAAAAGCATAACTAGCAGATTTAAAACTCGCAGGGATTTTTTCTCGGATAACTAGCGGCCAAGGATGGCCCTCCCGTTAATAGCGTTAATGATGTAAAAAACTCCTTTAAGCTCCTTAACTGCAATTGAAGTGAAAAATGTTGTGGAGAGCTCAAGACCTTACCAAGGCGTGGCACCAAAAGAAATGAACGAACGACCGAATGGGCCTCTTTTTTTCTTTCCTTCTTTTTTTTTTTTGTTGCTCTTTCCTTTTTTCTATATTTGATTTTTTTCTTTGATTCCTTTTTTATTTGAAGAAAATAGGCAATAGATCGCTGCAAGATTCATCATCAAGAGATGGAAATGGGGAGGATAATAAACAAAATATTCAAAATAAACTATTTCATTAAAAACTGAAACGATTACACCATGTGGAAACTTGATTGGATTGACACAACATCATAATTAAAAAGATAAAACTTCTCACATGAAACCGAAAGGGAAAAAGCTGGAAATACCTAACAACATGACTGACTACCTATAACACCGAAGGACTTGAACCCAGACACGACCAACCCTTCTTCGTCTTCTATAATCTTCAGAACTTTTGTACCAAAGAGCTTTCTAACATCCATAAATCCTCCGTGATGCCCCAAATGGGCCTACCAACTGCTTAAGACTCTACCCAATCAACCACGCAGTTAAAGAAGATCTCAAAACTTGGAAACTCCTTTCCTGATATTTCATCGAGCCACAGTTCTGGAAACCCAAAGTATGAAGAGTCATGCACTTCCTTAATGAGCTGACCATTCAGGTTCTGAAATAGGGTACCATCTCAAGAGTCTCAGATGCTTCTGATTGATACTTCTAGGTTGACATGAACTCTCCTTCAACTATCTTGATCTGTTTATGCTTGGCGTCCGATTTCACCACATGAACATGCCCCTCGCTCTGGATAGACAGATGCCTAATTAAGATGGTGGGGTCAAATTCTTTCAAATCCTCACTAAGAGCATTGATTGATCGGTGATTTGGAAGAGGATTTGTGGTTACATTAGGTTGTTTAGGTCGGAGCTCAAACTTTTTAGCAACATAAAGGTCCTATATAGCATGTTTCAAATTGAAACAGTTATCTGTGGTATGTCCTTCCTGGCAATGATAGTGGCAGAATAGGTCTGGTTTATACCAACGTGGCTTTGGCTCGGGGAATAGGCCTTGTTTAAATCATGGAAATCAATCCGGCCTTCGCTAATGTGCTAAAAACTGAACTCAGGGGTGCACCCAAATTGGCGAACTGCCTCTTAGGTTGACTGGGAGGAGCTGTCCCTTCCTCTAGTGTGAACGGAGCTACCGTTGTCGACGATGTTGGTGCCATAGAAGAGAGAGTAGACATTGTGGCATTGACCCCTGAGCTTTTCTGTTGTGGAGATCTTCTGCTACTACTGAACTCAATTGCAAACCGATCCATTTTGGGGAGTTCCTCTTGGAAGATGGCATCCTCGACCTGTTGTGCCGCGACTATCAAACCATCAAAGTTGAGGATGGGGAAAGCAAACAAAAACTTTTGGTATGGGTCTCGCAATCCTCTCACTATCATTCCCACTTGCTCTCTCTCATTTGGCCTATCCCACATCTGAGCCGCTTTGTCACGAAACCTTTTCATATAGCTAGTGAACCCTTCACCTGTTGCTTGCTTTGTTGTTTCCAACTCTCTCCTGGTCAACTCTATCTCTGTATTATAGGAGTATTGGCGAGTAAACACCTTCATCATGTTGTCCCAAGTGCGGGTTGAGGAAGAATCTAGGGCCATTAGCCAATAGTGAGCAGCACCAGTTAGTGAAAATTAGAAGGCTTGCTCTAGTTGCTCATCCGTGAAGCATCGGCCTCCCCTCAACTGGCCAATGAAAGATCTTAAGTGAGTACGGGGATCACCCCTACCATCAAACTTTTCAGAGGTCCATTTAAATTTTTCTGGCAACCTAACATAAGGAAAGAAACATAGCCCTTCTGTATCAATGATTTGATCTTCAACACCTTTAAGGTTCCTGATCAAGTGTTCAAGGCGACTAACTTTATCCTTCAACTCTTGGTTCTCAAGACTTTCAGACTTTCCAATAGCAGGGCTATTTTCAATCACAACATCATCCTTAACAACTAACACATTGGGGTGAGGAACAACCCTAGGACTCTGGAGACGACTCCGTTGGTCCTGAACTTCTGTCGGTTGAGCAACACCAGCCTGAGCTTGCATCAACACAGTTAAGTTTACTAACATCTCATCAATCTTAGTGACATGGGCCTCCATAGGGTCGAGATTTGTTGGTGAAATGTTATCTTGACTCATGGTATCTGTACCCTCTGGGGAGACGGGAAACACTTCTAATGAGGGTTCTGGTGAAATCCTCACTAGTGTAATTGAATTAGGATCTCTGACCCATAAGGGTAGGGAATGGCCTTCCTGATGTGAAATGGTGCCTCAACTGGGTAGAATATGATGAGAAAGTGAAACTTCGGATTACACTCCTTATTGGCACCAAAAAATGGACAAAAGAAAGGATGAGATGGTAACAAGTACATTCTCCTATGTGAGCACAACTAGGGTCAAAGTATGCACAAACAAGGACAATTATACCAAACAAGGGTTAGGTCAATTGAGAGCGGTATCAACTTAGTGGTAAACTGAAAGAAAATGCCCCTAAGTTAAAGAGACTCTCAATTGATAGATCAAACAAGGTGGTTCGTGTAAAAACTTCTTTGTAGGCGGATCTACATCAAATCAATCACCGAAAACCCATGGTGGATGAATTTGGGTCCACCGTTAACATCGAGATAGCATGTGTGAAACCTTTACCAGGTTGAGACCTATACCACATCGGACTGGTGGTGTTAGCATATAGCCATGGTACCAATCATATGGTGCAGTTGTAAGAATCAACAATAGGTGTAGTTATAAAAACTAGCACCTTTAATGTTAATGATATATCAAATCCTTCCGTTGGTGAATGGTAGATTGAGATGGGTAAAAATGACTATAAGGGATTCTAACATGAACCGCAAACAATATTACATTAGTCATGTTGATCCTAGTCATTGGTTCTATGTCCAAGTATATGATACATGTTGGCTAGGTTTAGGACTGGCAAGGCTACCTTGACAAGACCGATATACCTATCAAAGGTATACACGGAATGAATCAAAGGCACGTGGTCCCTTTGATATATCAATAGCGGAATAGCTCAAGCAGATCGATCTCATAGTGTTGACCAATAGCGTGTCTTTGGGCACACCTAAATGTATGTCATCTCCCTCAAGCACACAAGGTAACACCCTCGCCGATAAGTTCTGTATTCCAGGCCTAAATGGCACATTATCAAGGGGTGTGATGTAACTGGGAGCGGCCTAAACATATGTGAGGGACTCTGACAGCTACACCACGGGGGTCAATAAAGGTAAGGCATGTTGTGCTCAATGCAAGAAGTGTATGCAAATGATGAAAAGTGAAAAATAACATGTCAATATACAGACAATAAGGTACAAACAAAGCTATACAAACAATGGTCAATCAAGAGTCTGACATCCCCAGTGGAGTTGCCACTGTAGGTATCATGGACCTCCGTCGGATCGCGATATGGCGCGTAACGCATGTACATACACTAGGGTTCGGCCTTAATGAGATGAGATAGTATTCCCTGGTCATCAAATGCCAAAGGGGGGATAAACGTTATGGGTAGAAGGGAGTCGCCACCTAGAAAGGGTCCAGGACCCATAAATGTCTCCCCCAATCAAGGGAGAGTGACTAATGACTCTGATGGATAAAGTTGGTTTACACCAAGATTCTGGACAAGTGTCAAGTGACAGACTGGGAAAGTGTTAAGCATCCAGTCTGCCCAACCCTAAGGCCGGTCTCCTTCTGTTTGACCAAAGTTTGTTTGTACCCTACTAACTAGTCCTAAATCTAGGTCACTGAAAACCATAAACTATGTATCTGAGCATGACATGTGAAAACCCTAAACCAAGTGTCTAAATTATGCTAACTAGGTTATGATGCAAATAATGAAATGATTACGCTAATTAAAAAAACTTAAATTAAACTAACTCAATTAATTGAGCCTAACCTAGATGGATGATTAATGAATTTATAAAATCCCAAATTGAATTAATTAAAATGATTAATCCCAATCCCTAGTAATTTTTGAAATAAATTATTAGAATCCTACTTAATTTAATTGGTAAAAAGATTTAAAAATTAAATGAGACCTAATTAATTTATAAAAAAATGAAATGGATTAATTACATTAAATGAATGCATTTTTACTAATCTACCTAATCTAGTATAGGAGGATTAAACTAAACCTAAAGTTTAATTGCACTAATTATGTTTACCTTAAGCTAATCTAAGATGAGTTAAACATTTTTCAAAACCCTAGTTAAGCTAATGAGAAGAGAATCTTTTAACTAATTAATCTAGTTAATTATCCTACATTAAATAACTAATTAGTTGATCAATTAAAATAAACAAACCACTAGGGGAAAAAAGATTGGTAATTACACAAGTTTAATAAATTGATTGAATGAAGAAACCAAATGCAGTGATTTAAAAAGCTAAATTAACAAACCACAATTGAATAAACAACAGTTGAAACGACTAATTAAGTTAACTACATTACTTTAATCAATCTAGATTAGTACTACATTAATGCGAGTGAGGGTTGGAGTACAAAAGATAGGAGATAGTAGGAAAACCTAAATCCTCAATACGCACCTAATGCTACGAGCCGGTTTGAGGGGGGCCAGCCATGCCCTTGCTCACATGCGCCCTAGACTACGTCCCATACTTTATTAAAAGAGAAATAAAAGAAAATCATTTGATTTTAAAGTTTAAAATTAGGGGAATCCCAACCCTAAATTTTAGGACCGGATACATTACAGACCTGAAATCAAACCAAAATGGATAAAATAAAAATAAAGAACGAAAGGAGGGGAAGATTCCACACAGAAAATAGAAATGAAATAACAGGTTGTGGGTATTACAAATATGGACTATCTAATCAGCAAATTAAAGAAATAACAAAAAACAAGAAAATAAAATAGGAAGAAGAAGAGAGAAGACGATGGGCTAGAGATGGATTTTGGCAAAGGGAAGAAGATGGAAGCTGTAGTGGTTCAGATTTCGGTTATGGAAAAAGGTACATGGGAAGAAGTAGTGGATGATTTCAGTTATGGAGAAAGGAGGGGGAGAAGAAGAGAAGAAGAGAAAGAAGTTGCAGGTTTATGGATTTAGCAGCAAGGAACAGAAGAGAAGGAGAAGATGAGAAGAAGAAGAAAAAGAGAAAGAAGTTACAAGTTTATGGATTCAGCAGCAAGGAAGAGAAGAGAAGGAGAAAATGAGAAGAAGAAGAAGAAGAAGAAGAAGAAGTTGTAGGTTTATGGATTAAGCAACAAGGAACAGAAGAGAAGGAAAATATGAGAAGAAGAAGAAGTTGCAGGTTTGGAAGAAGATGTGGGAGGTAGATGAATGGTGGCTGCTGGAAGGGATGGAATAAGTTACAAGAGAGGAGTAAGATTCAGAGGGTTTCAGCAGAAAGAAAAAGGAGGAGAAGATGCGTTCAGGTTCGGTTAAGGAAAAAAAGAAAGGAAGGAGAAGGGGGTGGAGAGGATTCAGCCATGGTAAAAGAGAAAAGAAGAGAAGAAGAAGAAGAAGAAAAAGAAGGAAAGGGTTGCAGGTTTGGAAGAAGAAGTGGGAGGTGGCAGCCATGGAGAAGGGAAGGAGAAGAAGAAGAGGGAGGTGACTGGTTTTCTGCAATAGGGAAAAGAAGGAAGAAGAGATAGGAGAAGAGATAAAGAAAAGGGAGAAAGGATTAGGATTCTTGGATCCTCATCCAAGGGCCGAGATCTAAAAGATAAAACAATTAACAATTAAGTAGAATCATAAAGCCAAATGTAAATTCAAAATCAATTTAGATTAAAACAAACCAAAAAAAAAAATAATTAAGTCTAAATGAACCTAATTACATCTAATTGAACCAGATAAAACTAAAATAAAACTAATTAAACCAATTAAACAAAAATCATATTTAATTGAACCAAAAGACCTAAATACACCTGATTGAATCGGGTTACATCTAATAAACCATATTAAACCAAATTGAAATTAATTAAACCTAATTAATCTAAATGAACCAATCATTAA
Source organism: Macadamia integrifolia (assembly GCF_013358625.1). Classification (NCBI taxonomy): domain Eukaryota; kingdom Viridiplantae; phylum Streptophyta; class Magnoliopsida; order Proteales; family Proteaceae; genus Macadamia; species Macadamia integrifolia. Next base: position 65,097 of record NW_024868276.1, read on the forward strand.
TAAATTAGAACCTAGTCTATTAAATTAGATAAACTAGTTCTAAATTGCAATTAGAAGAAGAAAAATACCTTAAACCCGGCTTTAATCAAGAAACAAGGGGAGATAACACTTGTGCTTCAAGCCCCAAATCGAACCGAACCGGATTAGATCTCCCGGCTCAAGGAAGGATTAATGTGTTAAACTTTTAGACTTGGAGAATATTTGATGTTAGAGGGAAGAAGTTAGCCAAAACCTTGATGGGGCCATCCTCTCTCCCAAATTCTCAATTTTTTTCTCCCATTTTTTTGGAAGAGATGAAGGGCTATACTTATAGCCTTGGGACTTGAGACAATTCTCTCTTATTTCCGATGTGGGACTAAAAAACTAGAGAAAATTGTCCAAAAATGTTTGCTTTTGGACAAAGGGGTTTGGGCCCCATGTGGCACTCTTTCGTTGCTCGGAATGGAATCTGATACCGAACTTTGGAGTTAACTTTCGTGGGTCATATCTTTCAAACCGTAAGTCAGAATTCAAAGTGTAATATATCGTTAGAAAGCTCAGTTCGAGCACTATCCAATGATGTGAGACATGATTGTTCAAACCGTTTGTCGGAATTCGACGTGTAATATGTATAAAGTAGGGACCCGGATCATATAATGAAAGAGAGAATCGGGCGTCGATTCGCATAGTTCTCGCATCAAAGTGTAATGTCCGACTTGAGGGGACAAACAACAATAATCCACAACATCAAATTCTAATTTTTGAAAACATTTTCTCTCGAAAGTTTATAAGGGAAAAATGGTCATTTTCAACTCTAAGCTTAAAAATTCTCCAAGTCTAAAATATCCAACATGTAATTCTTCATATTATCATCATTGCCGGGAGGTGACAAAACTCAGTGTCTACAGGAGCTAGTTCAATTCCAATGTCTATTTGCATATAGAGATTCTTCTCATAAATAGGGGTATTTATTTATTTATTTTGTTGGTGGTATATAGAGTTCCTTATCATCTATAAAATGTAATACTAACAGTACTTATGAATCCCTCTTTTTTTGCTAAGAATCAGCAAGTGAATTATATTATAGAGCAAAAAATATATATAATACAAGGAAATGCTCAACCATTGAACTTCTAAACCACCTTCGGCATGGCCATCAGCAGAAAAATAGGTCAATCATGAAAGAAAAAACCCTTCTTATGAGAACCTATATCTTGGCCTTATCTGACTGTCCCAAACCAAATCGTCAAAGAGAAAATTTGGGGGGGTGTCCCAAATTGTTGAAGACTGAGTGGAGGCAGCGTCTTTGCTAATTTATCAACAACATTATTGGCCTCTCTAAAACAGTGCGAGATTGTCCAAGTAGAACTATCCAAAAAAGCTTTGTAGGATCTCCATTGCTATTGAAAAATCCAAGGGATAATATTTTGCTGAATGCAAAAAACCACCGTCTGAGAGTCGCATTCAATCCACATGTCTTTCCAGCTCTTAAATTTGGCTTGACATTCTAACCAAGACTGCTTCAAATTCAGCAAAGAAATTAGATGAGACCCCAAGACCGCAGGAGAAGCTTCTTATGTGTATTCCTCTGCTGTCCCTAAAGACACCCCTGCTCCTGAGCGACCTGGGTTTCCCAACGAACACCCATCTGTATTCAGCTTTATGGTGTCATGGGTGGGAGGCTTCCAAATAACTTCACAAATACCTTTCGATTTCTGAGGGATAGTCTTGAGATGCAAATTCCTGGATAACAAGAAGTCAGAAACGAATTTCACTGGATAGGACTAATGCTTGAAAACTCCACCAAATCAGAGAGAATATTTTTAATTACTAGTTGATCATTAGAGGTCCCATTGTCATGTCTACGTCTATTCCTTTCTTTCTAGAGATTGTAAGTGATGATGATTAAAAGAGCATCCCAAGCAGGACGTAATTGAATTGCATTTGACTTTCTCTTCCACCGTGAAAAAAGCTACTCTATAGAAGGAAATCCACCCCAGTGAATCTAAAAAAAGAAAATAATTCCTTTCCACTCACTGATAGCAAAATTACAGTGAAGAAAGATGTGGCTTAAAGATTCTAGGTTCATGTTACATAAGGTACACCTAGAAGCCAAAAGAACTCCATGCCTGATTACTTGATCATTAGATGGCAAGCGATTGTGATACATACGCCATCCAAACAAAGAAAGACGGGGGTGCATACCTTTTTGCCAAACCATGGAGGTCCAACCGTGGGTTTGGTTCCTGACCCTTAGTCCTTCCCATGCTGAATTAACTGAAAACTTCCCCGATTCAGATAAGGACTAGACACTGGTGTCTAACAAAAGAGTTGAGGGCAGCTCCATTTTTTTTTATTTGCGTGCAGATTTGTCTAAGGGACAGGTTGGAGACCTCTGGAAGTGCCCATTGCCCATTCTCAATAAAATTTGAAATAGAGGCTGAGAGATTAAGGCCTGATAATGAGCTTCTATTCAGCATGTCTATTATCTTAGCATTTTGCATCCAACGATCATGCCAAAAACTAATTGAAGTGTTGTCTCTAATAATCCATCGCTCAGATTCATTGATAAAACTCCACACCTTACGAAGACCCGGCAGGATTGAGGAAGAGATGACCTTTTTCAGGTTCCCATCCTTGGCTACTAGCCGACCCCTTAGAGATTTCCTATACAGAGATTGATCAGTTTTATAAACCAACCCAATTTGGCAAGCAATGCCAAATTGATATCCTGAAGCCTTCTAATGCCCAATCCACCTTCCTTCTTTGACTGGCATAATATATCCCATTTTACTATAATTGCTTTTGAAGAAGAGGCGACCCCTGACTATATGAAAGTCCTGATCCAAGATTCCATAGAAGCAATCACAGAAGAGGGCCAATGGTATATGGAGAAATTATGGACTGGGATACTGTTCATCACGGTTTTCACCAACTCAATTCTACCAGCCACGGAAAGAAGGTAGCCCTTCCATCCAGCCAACCTCTCTTTGAACTTATCCACCAGAGGCAATATTGCTTGACCACAAACTCTTCCTTTAAAAATTTGAACACCTAGATATCGTATTGGAAAACGACATTCCGAGATGCTCAAAACATTTTTTTATTCTGATTTTCCTTGGAGCAGGGATGGAGCCAAAGTACATGTGACTTTTTTCAAGATTAAAGGCCTGACCTAAGTATGCCTGGTATTTGTCAAGGAAGGCTTTCAAATGCATTACACCGCGTAATCAGCGTTAATGAATATAAAAATATCATCTGCAAAAAGCAAAGGTGAAGGAGTGAAAATATTTCGTGGCCCCTGGATCCCCTTCATCTTCCCTGTAAGCCTCAAAGCTTTGAGACCTCGACAAAGGACCTCTTCCGCTATAATAAACAGCATTGGGGAGAGCGGATCCCCTCGCCTAAGACCCCTTTCGACTCCAAAAAACCCCATCGGACCACCATTTATTAATACTGACATCCATGTAGTTGATAGAATTTGACGTATCCAAGTAATCCATTTCACACTGAAGCCAAACTTCTCCAAAACATTGAAAAAAAATTGCCAATCAAGCATGTCAAACGCCTTTTGGACGTCAAACTTCTGAGATATCAATAATGGCACCTTAAATGAGAACAAAGCTTGAGGAAATCTCCTCACACTTAGGGAAGTGAAACTACACACAAAGAAGACATGGTTTATGGTCTCAAGCCCTGCCCAACATGAGCAACAGAAAGGATCCACTTAGATCTTCCATTAGTTGAGCAACTGGTCCTTAATTGGGAGAATTTCCATCATACTCCTTCACATCATGAAAGACTTCCCAGGGATATTGAGCTGAAACCACATTGGCCATGTATTTTTATTTTTTTATTTTTTATTTTTATTTTTTATTTTTTATTTTTTGGGGTAGAGTGATGGGTATTTTTCTAACATCTTGGTAAATCATTTCGGCTTATAGACATAGTTCTATCATCATTGTAAATCATTTTGGGTAATAGATATAATTATACCATCCTAGGTTCAACAATGTACTTCCTTCCATCTCAAAAACTTAATTAAGACCAGCTGCTTCTATCACTAGGTTCAACAATAGTCTCAGATTATTTCTACTAATCCTATTAGGATTTGGATCATATCTCTAGGTATTCTAACTACAATCATCTGCTAGTTTATCAAGTTAAATTTTTATTTGTTCGATCTCCTGGAAATCTAGGCCGTTTTTTCAGGTTTTCCTTCTCAGACCACTTGAGAGGATGATATCCATGTATTCGGGTACATTCAAGGGTTTAGTTCTCGATATTAGATCGGAATGCGGATACACAGATGTGGTACATAGATAATCCAATGTTCTCTATAATTTGCCTATCCCGGAGGTACGAAGAAACCTAAGGTGAGGTAAATTTCCTGGTGGATGGGCTTCACTTCATTAAGATAATTCTTAGAGTCAGAACATTCAAGATCAACAGATCGTAAGCATCAACCTATTTCTCTCTCTCTCTCTCTCATGTGGTATGTCTTCCCAAATTTAATGAATGGTTATTAGTTATGATGTGTCGTTATCCATGCTGTTTCTTGTGCTAGTTTAGAATGGAGATTAGTTAAGCTGCAGAGAAGGTGTTCTCTCGTAAGTAGTCAGTTACGAAAATGGACTTTGAAGACACAAAGATTCATTACCAAAAAAAAAAAAGACGCAAAGATTATGATTTGATTTAAGAAAAAAGGAAAAACTTCATTACGTAACAGAGATTGTATATGAAGATCCTTCAAAATCAACATTACAGTGATTGAAGATGAAAAAAAAAAAAAAAAATTTAAGAAATTAAGCTTCCAAAGGGAAATACATAGCGACACGAGGGACACGAATTCTTGCATTCCAACCACTTGACAATGCATTCACCATGAAAGAGATGCGAGCAAGGCAACCGTGCAATATCGACACCTCTCACGTACTCATCCATGCAAATCATATAGGTCTCTGTTGAAGAAGAAGAAGAAGGGTCTTCTTTTATGTCATCAAATTTCTTAATCTCTAAAGCCTGAAAGAGAGAAAGAGATCAGTAGCAGAGTGAAAAAGTCACCGACTGGACCTTCCTTTTTTATAAGTAGCAGAGTGTCTACCCAGTTCTACTTGAACTCCAAGTAGAGAGACTCGGGCAACTACCGCAAATTAAGGAAGATATTTTATTTTATTTATAAATGTGTTCCAACTATCAAAAGAAAATACACAACCGCAAATTGGGCTTGGGCTTAGGAATGGATTGGGACCAGGTCGATAATGGGCAGAGCTGGGTCAAGGCTAAGGAGTCCCAGACCAGTTTTACTCCTGCGGTCCTACCTCCTTTATCTGAAATTATTTGACCACCTTGTTAATCAAACTATTAGTCAACCAGTTTTGTCAAATAATTTGGATATGAATATATGATGGGATTATCATGTTCCCGTATAAGAAGAAAAAGGGTTAGATTAATACATATATATATATATATATATATATATAGGAGATTACACACAAAGTTTCAATAAAATCAAAAGTTCAGATACTGATTAGAAAATGAAATAATATGTACAGAAATACAGGGGAGGTCTGCGGAATATTTGAAAACCCAGGGGAGGGGGTTGGAATAATAGCAAAATACAGGGGATGAGGATGTAAATTGCTCTATTTTTTAAAAAACCTTTATAATCATGACTTAAATAACTTTGGAAATAAGAAAAATGATAAACTTAAAAGAAGGATTGAATTCTTCTAAGGCCACGGTTACTCACCGTGGTCCATCGCAACAACTTTCAATAAGGAGAGAGTCAGGAGAGATGTGGGATTGATGGGGTCACATCTGAAAACTTTCCTTTCCAAGAAAGTGTTTAGTTTTAATTTTTAAATACAGCCATAGAGATATCATTTATACAATTCCGATTTCAACGTTAATACAATATATTTACATGTAGTAGCTAATCGAGATTTGATATACTTAGTTATTTGGGATCATCCTTAATCTGATTGGATTAATGTATTAATGTAAACCATGATGGAATTGGATTATATATTGTATCTGGGTCAAGGTCTGATCCATTGAAAGTCCTACTTCATAGCCCATCAAGACAATTTTTTCCCACATGGCCCTGAATATCACACCACGTGCGGCTAAGAAATAAGTCTATGTTTTTCTGTCAAAGTTTAGATGGAAGGTGAAACTAGAAGTAATAGGTCAATTTTGTGCAGCATAACACAAAGTGAAAATTTTGTCTATTTAATTAATGTGTTGGGTCTCAACACGGACGGTTTACAAGAACCAGCCCTATTAGGTTTGGAGTAACGCAGCATCTGATGTATGTGAGGTTCCACAAGTTTCTAATCTTAGAAATCTTGAAGTTGACTAGGATGTTGTTAAGAAGTCAACAAAATCGTCCCCCCTCTCTCTCTCCCTATATATATATATATATATATATATAGATATATATAGATAACTTAATTCCTACTTCAATCTCAGGGCACTTTCTTATAGCCTAAGTTTTTCTCTCTCCCTTCTTTCTTTTCTTCTTTCTGATCTTGGATCAGAGGCTTTCAGATTTCTTTCAATGTGTTCACCGATGAAGAGGAAACATAATAGAATGAGGGAAGAAATTGATGGAATACCGCTTCGAGTACCTAAAGGTAGTTTTCCGATATATGTTGGTGAGGAATGCAAAAGGTACGTGGTTCCATTGAAGCATCTTTCGTCGCCAGCGTATCAAGCATTACTGAAACAAGATGAGGATTTGAATTACAAAAGTGAAGGTCCTATTATGCTGTCATGCTCAATCCAAAAATTCGAAGAGATATTGAAGCAATTTGATTAGCTATTATTGGTATTATATAGATGACCTCGAGCTAGTTCAATTCCAAGGTCTGTTTGTATATAGAGATTTTTCTCATATATAGGGGTATTTGTTTTTTAATTTTTTTATATTTTTATTTTTATTTTCTTATTGATGTATAGAGCTCCTTATCATATATAAAATGTAACACTAATAGTAATTATGAATCCCTCTTTCTTTATCTGAGATATCATATAATGGCACATTGAATGAGAACAAAGCTTGAGGAAATCTTCTCATATATGGGGTTTTTCGTTTTTTTGGTGGTATATAGAGCTCCTTATTATATTTAAAATGTTACACTAACTGTAATTATGAATCCCTCTTTCTTTATATGAGATATCAAATAATGGCACTTTGAATGAGAACAAAGCTTGAGGAAATCTCCTCACACTTAGGGAAGTGAAACTACACACAAAGAAGATATGGTTTATGGTCTCAAGCCCCGCCCAACAAGAACAAAAGGGAGCCACTTAGATCTTCCATTAATTGAGCAACTGGTCCTTAGATGGGAGAACTTCCATCATACACCTTCACATCATGAAAGACTTCCTAGGATATTGAGCTGAAACCACATTGGCCGCCCAAGGAGCTTTAGGGTTAAGTTGGAAAATCAGCTCCCGAATAGATTTGGAGGTAGGAAACCTTAAAGAGGAAGATGGAACTTCATTGTACGTCCGATTCATGTAATGCCCCTTAGTTGGTCCCACACATCGAGAGTCCATGGAAATAGAAGGCCCATCATTCCAAATCAGTCCACATACCTAATGAGCAAAAGATATCTGTTGGGTATCTATGAAAATGCAATCCTAAAAATGATGCAGAAGGTGATGGAAAAACAAGAACAAACAATACACACAGGTTTACGAGGTTCAGCAAGATTGCCTTACCTACTTTCTTGGTGAGATGAGATTCTTCTTCACTATCAATCGGGGATAGGGTTACAAGCTCGTCCTCGCACCTCTCAGATATGCTTACAAAGAAAGTAACTCTCGCTACAAATATATAGCGAAAAACCCTAATACCAGAAAGTACAAAATTGCCCTCAAATAAAAAAATTCAAGCTTCGGAGGCTGCATCCCCCTACACCTTCGCTATGCAGGACAGCCTCCCGTCTCCCTTGTAACCCCCATGGTCCATTTATCGGCAAGCGAGACTGCCATTTTGATGGGAGGGTCTACACCAGTACTTCCTGCATTAAACTGCGACAGAATACAAAACATCATACACCAACAATCAACAATCAAGCCAAATTCTGGTAGAATGACCATTGCCAATGAGATTAATGATAAGTGCTTTGGTTTGACTCCTATAGTTGTGGATCTTCCTCCAAACCCAAGAGAAATTCTACCTTGGCTTCACCATTCAAATAGTTTGATTTCAAGTACTTTCTATTCACTTGTTTCACCCATAGGCAATCCTTCTGCGGACTCACCCACCAAATTTAATTTGCTTCATGGTGTTCACAAGATTCATGTCCTTGATCTATCTTCACCAAGTCACCCTTTTGCATCTTAGGGTGCAAAATGAGTCAAAGCTAGGTAATGGATCTTTCTCTCCAAATTTGGCCCAGACTATAAGAAATTGGAGGACATTGAATCGGTTCAATTTTGGTTCTAACTTGACTCACATCCCATAGGTAACATTGAAGATTGATAAGTATTTGCTTAGTGCAATTGGTGAGCTATGGTGTGTAAAAAACCCATACTTACCAAGAAATCTCAAGTTCAAGCCTCCTGGTTGTTACCTACTTCTCCCTTAATCCTTATCTATATATATATAAAAAAAAAAATAAAAAAAAAAAAATCTTACCCACTAATGTCCCAAGAGGATTTGCAAAATTGAGCATAAGATCTTTAGCTAAGAAGACCACTGCCTTGATCTCCTCAGCTGTAAGTTCTTCCTCCAAATCAATCTTCTAGGAGTCCTGAAGAGAATGGCTCAAGTGCAAATTAAAAGGCAGTCTACCCTCCTTTCTTAGTTCAAATGAACTGGAGAGGAACCTCATTGCTTCCACTTTGATTTCCTATGGGTCATCAGTCATGGAGCCATCATTCCTTACCTTCTCAAACTTCTGATGTACTTGAACTTTACACGTTAGTAGGAGACCTTGGAGTTTACCTAATCAAAAAAAAAAAAAAAAAAATTGGCCACAAATTTGGGACTCACCAGAACTTCCATGTAATAGATATTTGGACTGCCTAGAGAAATCCTTCAAAGCTGGCTGCTTAGAATAAAACCTCTTTCCCAAACAAACTGATAATAATACTTATACTTTTAACTAAGGGTGTTAATCAGTTCGGTTTTGATTTAAATGGTGCAGATCGGTTCGGTTTACATTTATTTGACTAAAACCATAACCGCACCATTTACTAAACGGTTCCACTTTCTGAAACCATGACCGTTTAGTAAATGGTTTCGATTTCCACAGTTTTTAAACGGTGTCGATTTCACGGTTTTAAACGATTTCGGTTTCAGTTTATTCCATACGGTTTGTAAAACGGTTCACAATCAGTTTGTTATAACTTGCAACCATCTCTAAATTAAAGATCATAAGCTTATCAAAAATTAATTGGCAACCACAAATAAGAGATTCTATATTAACGATGGAATGTCTTAATTTGATAATCTATTGTTATTTCTTTGCATGTCATTCTCAAACATTTAATACTAATATCATACAACATCCAAATCCAGCCTTCTACAGCATAAAATATTAAAATGACAGGTCATTCAGCCAAAACACCCCATCTATGATAACATAATAACATAGTAACATATATAGATTACAAGTTCATGATCTAAAGCCTAAACTTAAACTGAATTGCAATAAATCATACCAAAGCAGGATGGACACTTAATTTAACATAGTAACATATATAGATTACTGCCCCTTCTTTATTTAATTGTTATACGGATTAATCAGATCGGTTTAAACGGTTTTAAATGGTTCGATTTAAACGGTTTCAATTTGGTTTGAAACCAGTGGGTTCCGTGGTTAAAACCGATCCGACCCCCTTCTTTATTTAATTGTTATACGGATTAATCAGATCGGTTTAAACGGTTTTAAATGATTTTATAATTTTGATGTAAACAGATCGATTCGATTTCGATAAACGTTTTAGTTTCAAATTCACATCCTTACTTTTTACCTAACTAATGGAATGAATTAGTCAAGTTACTAATTTGTACAGTTACACCTTTTTAAAATTAGGCATGATGTTCATCTAAACTTTTTCTGCTGCTATAATTTGCTTCTAAGACTTACTTCCGCTCAAGTACTCTCACTTGCACCACCGCCATAAATTCAAACCACTGCCATAAAGCTTTTACGTCACTGCTTACTATAACGACTGCCAATCATAGAGTAAAGATGACGCTCGGTGCTGTCAACAATGACCAAGACTATGATCGAACTACAGCGTGAAGCAATTCGATGACTCCAAGATCGGAGTCAAAGGCCTTGTGGATTCCGGCGCCGCCACCATTCCTCCTTTCTTCATCCACCCACCCGAAACCCTCCCCAACTCCACCCCTTTCACCGTCCCTCCCGCCTCCGATCTAATCCCCGTCGTTGATCTTTCCGGCCTCGATTCCAACCATCGATCTCGCATCGTGAAACAAATCCGAGATGCCTCTAGAGAGTTCGGCTTCTTCCAGGTCATCAACCACGGCATCCCTTCCGGCGTTATCAACCACACGATTGACGCCATCAAAGCCTTCAACGAGCAGCCAACGGAGGTGAAGTCTCAGTACTACACTCGGGACTTGCTTCGCGGCGTGTCCTTCGCCACCAATTTCGATCTCTTCCAATCTAAGGCCGCCAGCTGGAGAGACACGATTCATGTGAACTTCAGCCCCACGCCTCCCGAAATCGATCAAATTCCGGAGATATTCCGGCGAGAGGTCCTGGAATGGGATCAGCACACAAGACGGTTAGGAGAGGTTCTGATGGAGATCTTGTCGGAAGGGTTGGGTGTGAAGCAGGAGAGATTGAAGGAGCTATCGTGTTTGGAATGGAGGGTGATGGCGGCTCATTACTACCCTTACTGCCCGCAACCTGATTTAACTTTAGGAGTTACGTCTCACACCGATCCGGGAGTGTTGACTGTACTTCTGCAGAATCATATCGGAGGGTTGCAGGGGAAGCACGAGGATGAGTGGTTGGATGTGAAACCTGTCCCTGATGCTCTTATCATCAACATCGGTGACATTCTCCAGGTATGAGACGTAACTCCTTTCCTATAACTGCTACTCTGTTACCATAAAGGGAAAGCCTCGTCACGCCCAACTGGGGAGCGGATTTCCGATCATGGCTTGATGTATTCACCTTTGCATATCCTTACCTTGAGGAGCTGCGTCTTAAGAGGATGACTGTCAGGGATGATGCCCCTTTCCCTGGCATATGCAAAGAAAGGAAGGAAGTTTTTTTTTTTCATTAAAGGGTAATATGGTCTTTTGAGGTTTAAAACTAATAGGATACTAACACCTCATAACTACGGGAGTGGATGTAAATTGTTCAACCTCTTAGATCCATATGTAATTTCGACAAAGTACAGAAGAGGGGAACATAATTTTCCCAATATATTTTCTATCAAAATTTGTTAACAAGCTCAAACAAATTATGGATTATATCTAGATCAAGATCCCACAAATTAATAGCCCCACTTCAGTCTATCAAAATAAGGGTCCGTTTGATAACGTTTCTGCCATTTCTATTTCTAGAAACTGCAGAAACATAAATTTCCATTTTTAGAAACAGAAACGGAATTGAAGGTATTTGATTAGTCATGTTTCTAGAAGTCGATAGTAACAAGTGAAAGAATGGCCACGAGTCTTTTCCAGAAACGGCGAAACAGCCTGGGTCGTTTTTTGAACCATAAATAGGTAGAAATTTCAATTTCTATTTCTGAAAACAAGTGAAACTAAACAGTTTTATCAAACGCTTTTTGTTCATTTTCTGCCGTTTCTGAACACATAAATGGTAAAAAAGCTTTTTTTGAAACATTATCAAACGGGCCCTAAGTTTCTCCATATGGCCTTACAAATCTGTTACATTTTAGCCTAGGATATTAAATGTGTGATCAGCCTAAAAGCACTACATTGTGTCATCGGTGCCATAAGTTTTTTTTTTTCTGGATAGATGATACGCATCTTCTGTTCCGTCCCAAGGACAAAATAATATGTCAATTTCATTTAGTAGAAAATTGACAATGTTTGCATAATTCAATGGGTGATGATATCAAGTAATAGGTAAAAAAATCCTAAATTAAAAATTCATTAAAAAGAGGAGAAATAATATAATACCTAAAAGGGTCAGCCAAGGGAAATTGCCCGAAACACTTTTTTTTTGGTGAAACCCAAAAACAGAATTACAGCAAGAGAAAAACCCACAAAAGACGAAATCTGAATGCCCCATAGGTCAATTTTGTTTAGCAGAAAATAATAATTGAAAAATTTTGGATTGTTGATGATTGGATTGCCCTTATATTAAATAAAGTTATTTGATGATGTGGTGGGTCTCAGCATGAATGGTTAATAAGAATCTGCCCTACCAGTTTGATATTATGTATATAGTATTTGACATAAGATGTGATGTGCGTATCTTTTTATTATTATTATTATTATTTATTAAAATCAACGAAATGTATATTAGAGAATATATATATATATATATATATACACACACGCAAGATTAACGATTGGGCATAAACAAAGACTAATATGTAATCTTAAGTTTCACGTTCGACTTTGCCATCAGCAAAACAAAAGATTACCACATACTGATGTGATGTATTTTTACAAGTTTCTAATCTAATAAATCTCCTAGTGTCGATATTGTTTAGAATTCAACAAAGTTCTCTCTCTCTCTCTCTCTCTCTCTGTCTCTCTCTCTCTCTCTCCATATACTTACAACTTATTCTCAAGTCTCAACTTCCTTCTTAAATTTTTAGGCACTTTTTCTTACAAGGTGTTTTTGTTTCCCCCACCCCCACCCCCACCCCCACCCCTCCCCTCCCCTCCCCTCCCCTCGCCTCGCTTCCCTTCCCTTCCCTTCCCTCCATCCCCACCTTTTTCTCTTTCTTATCTTGGTCGCTTTCATATTTCTTCCAATGTATTCACTGAAGAAGAAACTCAGTAGCGTGCGGGCAAAGTTCAATTACAAACGTATTAGAAAGGTAGAAGACAATGTCAACGACCCGCCTTCGGTACCTAAAGGTTGTTTTCTAATATATGTGGGTGAGGAAAGCAAGAGATATATGGTTCCATTGAAGCATCATTCATCTCCAGACTTCCAAGCATTACTGAAACAAGATGAGGAGTTGAATGACAAAAACGAGGGTCCTATTATGCTGTCATGCTCTATCCAGAGGTTCGAAGAGGTATTGAAGCAATTAGATTAACTATTATTGGTACTTTTTTTTTTTTTTGGCTTAACCCTTACTTGGTATACCAATCCTTATGATCTTGAAGCTGCTCAATTGGCATTATTTCTAAAAAAAGGAGGAATATTATTATTCAAAAAAGTGTTTATATATTGGTGAATCCTATTATTCAGTGTACATATGGATGATAGAATCCCCATCATGTGGTAGATTTCATCTATTCTCAATTATATTTTAGACCTATTTGTAGTTAACCCATAGGGGAGATATTCAAAATTTCCCATTTTAAAATGGGAATAAGTAGCAAAGATGCTGTTTGGGTGGTATTGCTAAGTTGATGTTTTGTAGGAATTAATATGGGCTACATTTGGAATGAGAGGAACTTTCGTATTTTTAAGGACAAAACTCATGTCCGTCCTTATATCATTATAGACATTAGAGCAGAAGTTGAGAACCATTGCCGAGCTGTTTGACAAAAGGGAGAAAATCCCCTCAGAATTGGTTCTTGGTGGAGATGTGGGGATTGAGACCTATCTAGTCCTCTCGGTGAGGGTACTATAGTCTACGATTTTCTATGCCATGTGTAGTACTATAGGGTTTATCCCGAGTAGTTGGCCAAGCTATCCCCTTCTTGTTTTCTAGTAGCCTTTTCATGTCTTCGTGAGGTATGTCTATATATATATATATATATATATTTATGAATGATGTATCTATATTTTTTTACTTTTTTTCTTAAGGTGTTAAATAATTTGTAACTTTACAAATTCTGTCATTCCACAAATGTACTCGAAAGTGTGTAAAACAGCAATGAAAACATTTGATAACGACATACTAACAAGTCTCTTTCAAATCATTTTGAGAACCATTTTTTACCTCTACCTTAAATAACATTTAGAAATAAGACAAGGTTACATGTGGTAAATAAACCCAAACCTTCTATATATATGGGAAGCAGGGATGGGGCAGAGGTTGATGATAGACCGTGGGGTGGGATTGTAGAGGAGGGGAGAGTGAGAGAGATGGGGTGTTGCAAGGTTGGTGAGGAAGTAGAAGAAGAAGGTGTGTCCCACAGAATAAAAAAAAAAAAAATATATATATATATTATATATAAGAGAGAGAGATAATTCTTCTGGTAGATTCTTTAATTCTTCTGAGGATTCTAATATAGATTCACAATAATCTTTATAATAAGCTTCAACGATTACAGATAAGGAATTTATATCTAAGTATTCAATTCTATAATAATCGTAAATATATATATATATATATATATATTATATAAGAGAGAGAGATAATACGAAGAATTACGTATTTTAGGATATTCAATTAATGGATGTAAAATAAATTTTAAATTTACTTATTTTGTCATTAATTTTTTTTATTAAATCTAAGTGGATCCGAGAAAAATTCCCCTAAAATCTTTCATTATTCACATATCACGAGATGATATACGAAATTCTACAAAATCAACCGTACAATTACAGAACAGAAGATGATGTATCATTTTAATATGTCATTTTACAGAAAACTATATTCACGAAATAAACATCACTTCATAAAATTTAAGAAATTAAGTTTCTGTAGGCAATTCAAAGCGACACAAAGGGCATGAATTTTTTTGTTCCAACCACGTAACAAGGCATTCACTATGGAAGAAATGTGAGCAAGGCATCCATGCAAGGTCGATTCCTTTCACATACTCATCCATGCAAATCATACAAGTCTCTGTAGAAGAGGAAGGGTCTTCTGTATCATCAAATTTTTTAATCTGCAAAGCTTCAATCGAAGATCGCGAAGCCGGAACCAATCTAAAACCTCCATCTCCAACCATATCCATCAAACTGGCTTCGAGCTCTGCAAGTTCTTCTACGAGATGAATATTAAGACCTATGATAATACTCAAGGACTGAGACCTCGTCTCTCTACAAATCAAAGCCTCTTGATAAGCATGTATGGATATCTGTCGTTTCAGTTGCTCAATGAAGGCTTCAGGGATTTCTAAGTGTGTAAGCATATCATTGATGTAGTAGTGACTAACCTGAGGGACAAGCAGGTAAGGGAACTCAATATCGAATATTTGAGTTGGCGACAGAACACGTCCCTGCCCAAGAATGGTTTCAGAACCTTCATCTGTGGTTGTTACTAGAAAATGGTCACGTTGAACTATGAAACGCATTGATGCTCTGGGTTGTGAGCCAGTGGAGCTTATGATGCTTTCAGTGCTATGCCATGAATGGATGGCATAATGTAAAGAGGCAAGCATGATTGATGTTTCTTGATAAAAGAAGAAGAATAACAGATCAAGAGAGAGAGAGAGAGAGAAGCAATTTGAAGAGTAATGAAAGATGCAAATATATAGGAATGACCACAGGCCGTTTTATTAGGGTAACAAAATGGAAACCGCCAGAGAGAGAGAGGCGCATTATCGGATAAGGTATTCATATTTGAAACAGGATTAGAATTGGATTTTGTTTCTTTGGTAACCATGATTTCAAGTATTGGTCTGGGATTGGCCCCTGAGACCGATCCCCGATTCGATACTAATTAGGTTCAGTTATCTAGATTATTTAAAGGGTAAAAAAGTAAAAAAAAAAACACTTTTATAAAAAGCAGAGGCAAAATAGACATCTATCCACTGATCCGATTCAATCCCATCCGATCAAGATTGGTATCAATAGATAGCGATACCAATACCGTCCCTTAAATCCTTATTGGTAAACTACCTATGTGGGGAGGCAACCACGTGAGTAGAGAATCTGGGCTCCTGAATTTATGGATCAAGTTAACGGGTTTTAAATGAAATGACTGATATACCCTTCTATGCAATAGGGCTTTTCAGTCCAAAGTTTGGGCAAGTAGAGGAAATTAAGTTGCAATATTAATATAACCGTTTCTGGTTAGGATTCCTTCTTTGTTTGTCAAGTTTAAGCAGATATTGAAGTTTTTACATTTTTTAAGTTTCTTAATCATGAAAACTAGAGCTGTTTATTGATGTTTCCATTTTCAGTTTTTAAGAAGGGTTTCATAATCATGAAAACTAGATCCGTTTAGTATTTTAACAATAAATAAAGGTTTGAGCCACCTGGTCTGAGTCATTCAAACCTGAACTAAGTGATCTTCCTATGTTATATGTATCACCCACTAACTCGGATCGTCAAGCTAAGATTCGGCAGATTTGAGTATGACAAACACCTAGACGCGGAAGGTTTAGTGTACAAAACAGGAACCTAATTAAAACAATGTAAAAATAAAATGGGAATACAAACATGCAATCACATAATTCACCTAAAAGATTTATGTGACTGCTAAATTGCATATGTCAACGATAAGGTGAGATTTTCTTCAATATCAACGGAGATTAGGGTCACGAGCTCATCCTCACACCTCTCTCATATTAGTTACATAGAAAATCGCCTCACTATAATTATCATAAAAAAAAAAAAAAAAAGGTTTTCATCCCCTATAGGTGATGGTTCACAAACCCCTATAGGGTTTTATTATTTCCTCAAAATATCATCTTGATAGCCTCCATGTCCATTTAAAGCAACACGATCGATGAATGGATTCATCATGATCTTAGGAAAACTCGATCTGCAAAATTTATTTGTTACCATTTTATGATCTTAGACTAAATGCTTTATTCTGGGTAATGGAAATAAATCTTCCACCATTTTATAAATATTTCGAGACGGTAACTTTTACCATCGCCCAAATGTCTCGTCTGATCAATAGTCAACAACAAATTTTTTTTTTTTGATGGTAAATTTATAGACGGTAATAGATATATTAAATCATTTTGGGTGACATACATGGTTTTACTGTTGTCATAAATTAAATTAGTTGATGAACATAATTGATCTACTATAGTGTTAAACATATATATTCTTTGCCGGTTCGAGTTCTGTCAATATTCCACGGTGGATTTTTTTTTCCCGCTAACGACGAGTATCCAAGCCTTCGACCTAACTAGTCCTATGGGCCTATACTGATCCCACAACCGCATGCATATATCAGAGTTGAAAGAGAATCATTCAACTTTTACCGAAAACAATCAAGAGCACTAAATACCCCTGTGTGAGTGGCCCCAAGGAGATATGAGGAATCGAACTAAAAACCACGTGCACACGCTTCCTGAGGCGAAGGTCCTTCACCAACTCGGCTACCCCCTTGGGGTCTTTATGTGCCTTTGTGTATCATGTGTGGTATGAGAGAAACCTCTTACGATGGACTAATAAGTTCATAACATTTCAGCATATTTGGGATTCTATTGCCTTAAGATAAGAGGAAAGCTTGGCCTTCTATTGCTCAATGTCCATGATACTTGTACAAATTATGTGAATGATGAATACATTTCGGGTAATGGAAATAAATCTTCCATCATTTTATAAATATTTTGAGATGCCAACTTTTACCTTCACCCAAATGCCTCATCTAATCAATATTTGATGGTGACTTTTTTTTTTCTTGCAACGGTAAACTTATTAACGACAACAGATATATTAAATCATTTTTGGTGACATACATAGGTTTACTATTGTCATAAATTATTTTACTTGATGAACATAATTGATCTATTTTAGTCTTAAACAAAATCTTTGACGGCTCGAATTCTATCAATATTTGGAGGTGGAATTTTTTTTTTCCATCATGATAAACTTATGAATGGTAATGTGTATTTTTCATTTTTTTTCTTTTGGGTAGAGTGATGGGTATTTTTCTATCCTCATGGTAAATCATTTTGGCTTATAGACATAATTCTATCATCATTGTAAATCATTTTGGGTAATGGACATAATTATACCATTCTAGTAAATCATTTAGGTCAACATGTATTTCCTTCCATCTCAAAAACTTAAGACCAGCTGCCTTTATTCATCCGTGTGCACGTGTACGTAGCTCACATGGATTAATTACCACTGAAACCTTCTATGCCCTCATATACCTGAGTCCCTCTACCTAACACTTCGAACTTTTGAACTGAAAATTTACAATATCATCCCGAATTTGAAATTTTGGAAACTGTTTTTTTGAAAAAATGTTTATTAATTTTCTCAAAGAACAATGCTTCTAGGGGACAGCTGACTTTGTCTAAAAAGATGTTCCTTGGAGCCACTAGGTTCAACAATAGTCTCAGGTTATTTCTGCTAATCCTTTTAGGAATTGGATCATATCTCTGCGTATTCTAACTTCAATCCCCTGTCAGTTTATCAAGTTAAAATTTTATTATTGCTCTTCCGGAAATCTGGGCCTTTCAGGCGTTCCTTCTCAGACCACTTGAGAGGATGATATCCATGTATTCCGGTATTCATGGGGCTAAAAAAAATTAAAAAACTCCCAAATTGTATCTAGCCTCCAAAGTCCAACCAAACTAAAACTCAAAGTCATTGTCAAGGGCACATTCAAAACTGTCCATGTATTTCAGTACATTCAAGGATTTAGTTCTCGGTATCAAATCGATATGCATATAACAATATGATATCAATTCTGGATTGACCTGTATCGATTTCAATCGGTTAATTTTACCTTTACTTTTCACCAAAGCAAATATATTTTTGTACAATTTTACCCCTATTCTGATACCTATACCCAATAGCCCATACTGATATGATCCAGCCGATGCAATGTATTTGGCACATTGAGAGTACTCAGTTAGGATTGAGCTCTCATCTTTTCTTGTAGGATTTGAATTATCT
Organism: Macadamia integrifolia; assembly: GCF_013358625.1. Classification (NCBI taxonomy): domain Eukaryota; kingdom Viridiplantae; phylum Streptophyta; class Magnoliopsida; order Proteales; family Proteaceae; genus Macadamia; species Macadamia integrifolia. The sequence continues at coordinate 83,996 of NW_024868276.1, forward strand.
CTTAAGACTTTGAAGAGACAAAGATTCATTACCCAAAAAAAAAAAAAAAAAAAAAAAAAAAAAAAAGACACAAAGATTATGATTTGATTTAAAGAAAAAAAAAATCCACTACGTAACAGAGATTGTATATGAAGATCGGACAAAATCAGCATTACAAAAAAAAAAAAAGACACAAAGATTATGATTTGATTTAAAGAAAAAAAAAATCCACTACGTAACAGAGATTGTATATGAAGATCGGACAAAATCAGCATTACAGCTACTGAAGATGAAATAAAAATTGAAGAAATTAAGCTTCTGAAGGCAATACTGAACGACACAAGGGGCACGAATTCTTGTGTTCCAACCAGTTAACGATGCATTCACCATGAAAGAGATGCGAGCAAGGCAACCGTACAACATCGACTCCTCTCACGTACTCATCCATGCAAATCATATCTCTCTGTAGAAAAAGAAGAAGAAGAAGGGTCTTCATCTATATCATCAAATTTCTTAATCTCTAAAGCCTGA
>NW_024868276.1:84525-142968 GCF_013358625.1 Macadamia integrifolia
GATTGGATTTTGAAGAAACAAAGATTCATTACCAAAAAAAAAAAAAGAAGACACAAAGATTATGATTTGATTGAAGAAAAAAGAAAAACTTCATTAGGTAACAGAGATTGTGTATGAAGATCCTTCAAAATCAACATTACAGTGACTGAAGATGATAAAATATATTTTAAGAAATTAAGCTTCTGAAGGCAATACATAACGACACAAGGGGCACGAATTCTTGCATTCCAACCACTTAACAATGCATTCACCATGAAAGAGATGCGAGCAAGGCAACCGTGCAACATCCACTCCTCTCACGTACTCATCCATGCAAATCATACAGGTCTCTGTTGAAGAAGAAGAAGAAGGGTCTTCTTCTATATCATCAAATTTCTTAATCTCTAAAGCCTGAATTGAAGATGGTGAAGCCGGAATCAACCTAATTGAACCTTCTTCTCCTCCGATATCCATGGACTCGAACCATTCAACGTAATCATCATCAAGACTTGTGTCATGTTCTACAAAAGGAACATTAAGACAGATGAAGATATCAAAGGCTCCACAAATGTCTATCCCCTCTCTACAGAACGAGGCTGCTTCAAAAGCATAATGGGATATCTGTCGTTTAATTCTCTCAATGGAATCAGGAGAGATTTCCAACTGGGTAAGCATGGCATGGATTTTGATCTGGCTGACTTCAGGTATAAGCAGGTAAGGGAACTCAATAATGAATACTTGCTCTGGCAATACGTTAGAACTCTGCCTAAAACTGATTTGAGACCCATCATTCATTGTTGTTACATAAAAATGGTCTTGTTGAATCAGGAAATGGAATTTGGTTGTGGGTTGTGGGTGTTCTGAACGTGTGTGGCTTTCAGTATAGGAAGAACGCATGCTTGTAATAACAACAGGAAACATGATTGATCTTCCAGAGGAAGAGGAAGAAAGAGAGAAAGAGATCAGTAGCAAAGTGAAAAGGTGACCGACTGGACCTTCCTTTTATAAGAAGTAGTGTAGGGGGAGGGTCTACATACCCAGTTCTACTCGAACTCCAACTGATCCTCTCCAGTCTACAACTTCAAGTATCCATAACTTCCAGTAACTAAACTATAAGTGCCAGCCTGTATACCATATCCTATATTTAGGGGCGTGGATTCCAAATTTGGTTTACATATATATAAGTTAACCATAAATGTGCCTAAGTATTACTAAAGGTCACTTGGCCTTTGGAGATGGGAAGTATTTAAGATCTCAAAATTAAGTCCGACACTAAATTAATAAACTGAAGAACCATTTTAACATCAGTCCGCTGCCAAATTTTCTGAATCTCCCCTGGATACATGATTGGTATCAAAAATTTGGAAAGAACAATACGGACACAATGAGATAGGACGAAATTTAGTTGTTGCCCCTTAGTTGCAACCCTGGCAACCAAAGAAATGGAATCTAAAAGGGAAACTTTGGGATTGCTGAATAATAGATGAAATAAATCTATAAAGCAAATGGAACCATCATAGTATTTTTGGAACTCCTCTCTCAGAAAAGAATGGTGGTAAGTGTAATGGAATCTAGCGATCGGGATCTGATAGATCCGATTTCTCTCTTTCTTCGATGGAAGGGAAAAGTCACATCCATTGTAGAGCCGTATGCAATGTGCAAAAAATGCCTTTGGAAAATACTATAATTTAGGAGGGTATTTGTGAATCCTAGGGGCAAGTGAATTATTTCATTTTTTTGGCTGCCAGCAGGGGATTGCATCAACTTGGCTACAACCTAGGTAGCAGCCAAATTTTTTCTGATAAGATAGGGGTGTCAATTCCATGCCCTCATTGGCAGGCCCGATCAAGCCTGATTGATTAAAGTTCAAATTGATCTGGTTCAAGTTCGGCCCGATTATAACTGATCGTTCTTGATACATGGTTTTAGCCCAAAACCAACATTGACATAACACAAGGTTGAAAAAGGGTTAGATTGGAAAAAAAAAAATCATTATTGACATAACACGAGATTACACACAAAGTTCCAATAAAATCAACAGTTCAGGTTCTGATTAGAAGATGTAATAAAATTTAAAGAAATTAAGCTTTTGTAGGAAATACAAAGCGACAACAGGAGCACGAATTCTTGTGTTTCGATCACTTAACAGTGCATTCATTATGAAAGAGATGTGAGCACGGCAACCATATAACGTCAACTCCCCTCATGTACTCATCCAAACAAATCAAGAAGAAGAAGAAGGGTCTTCTATCTCTTCAAATTTTTTAATCTCCAAAGCCTGAATCAAAGATTTTGAAGTTGGAACCAATCTGCTTAAACCTTGATCTTCTCCACCTTTTTTTTTTTTGCTAAAAAATCATTTGTATTAAAAATTAAAAAATATGAAGAATTACAAAAGGGAAAATCCCGCCAACACAATCGGGGGAAGAAACTAACTCTCCCAACCCTCCTTCAACATTGCCATCAACAAGAAGGGGAGATAGACAGAAAAACACCCACAAGCAGGGAAAAACAACAAACATAATCAAGATAGCCTGTATCTTGGCCGACCTGAAGCATCCATATCCAACTCCATCTTGACCAAGGCCGACCAAGACATCACCGGATAAGAGACTTCAAGCCGAGCTACAGACTTAGTGGGATAATCTGCAGCCACATTTACTTTCAGGAAGCAGTGAGAAATTTTCCAGTCAATTGAGCTCCAATACTGGAGACACTTTGACCATCTTTGCCCAGCCATCTGCGGGACCTTCTTCTTCAATGAAAAAGTAACCATCGCCACGGAGTCATATTCTATCCACAATTTTGGAATCTCAAGCCTTTTGGCAAGCTCAATTCCCAAAATGACAGGCAAGAACTCTGCCTTCAAAATTAGTGAGAACCCCTAGGAAGAATCCGAAATTTGCCACAACCTCTGCCTTTTCATTTCGAAGCTCACCACCAATAACAGCCTTTCCAGGGTTTCTAAGAGAGCACCCATCCGTGTTTACCTTCAACCAACCAGAAAAAGGTGGACACCAAAAATTTCATAAACATGCCAAGGGCGGCATTGAACTCCAGAGGAACCCAATCTTCTGTAACAAAGCAAATCCGAAATAGAGATAGACGAACCTGAATGCACAAGAGATTGGGCGCTTATTTCACCTCTCACCAATTCAAAACAATGGTTTGCTGACTTTTTTTCATTTTCATACTTTCTAGCAGTCCTCTCCAACCAGATAAAATAGGGAATTAATAATAACCTTCAAAGAGACTTCCTTTGCCCTAGACTTCCACCAACTAAGGGCATCGTCCATCCCGTCTCAACCAGGCCACGAATTCTACAAACATCCTCCATATTGGTAATAACAATACTTCTAGCCATCTCAAGAATTCCAGTCATAAAATCAGATTCTACACATGGAAAACTCCATCGATTGAGAATAATAAAATCAGCAACCTTTGCTTTTAGAGAATCCAGAGTATTATCCTCCACACCCAACATCTTCTCTATAGACCTCTTATCCAGCTAGCAGTAAGACCAAAATCTAATGTGTTGGCCATTCCCAACCATCCATTGTTCCTGAGACGAGACGAAAAAAATAGCAGTCAAAATGTTCGAACTTGAGACCACCTAGTGAACAAGGGATTTTTGCGCACCACAACTCACCAAACCCAAATACAATACCTCAACCCATTCAATGTAATCATCAATTTTTATGTAATTTTCTTGGAGACGAACATTAAGACCTATGATTATATCCAAGATTGACAAACATTCCTCTCTCTACAGAACAAGGCCACTTCAAAACCATAGTTTGATATATGTCACTTGAGTCTCTCTATAGATTCTGGAGCGATTTCCATCCATGTAAGCGTATCATAGATTTTGGTCTCACTGACTAGAGAGAAGCATGCAAGGGAGCTCAATGGGGAATACTTGCTCTGGAGATGGGTAAGATGAAGTATGCACAAGATTGGCTTCAGAGCCAATGAAGATTCTCACAAAAACATGCTCTTGTTCAACCATGAAATGCAATGTGTATCTGGGTTCAGTGTATTATGAATTTATGGGTCTCTCCATATAGGAGAAATGTGTGTATGTAATTACACCAAGAAGCATGATTGACTTTTCTTGGTTCTTTGTTTCTCTGAAAAGCTGAACTGCTGATCAAGGGTTAAAGGTGAAGAATCATCAATCGGGGGTTGATAGTGTTACATATCGGGGAAAAAAAATTGATTGATTTTTCTTGATGAAGGAAGAGGAAGAAAGAGAGGGACTAACAGTATGACCAATAAGGCTTTTGAGTCCAGCGTTTGGGCAATTAGAGTAAATTAAGGAGAGTTAATTTAACCCTAGCGTTAAGCTTCTTTTTTGGTTTATTTGTCAAGTTCAGAAATATAAGTTTTGCCCTTTTACGCTTCTTTTTATGTTTAAAATTTTCAATTCCCTAAAGGTTTGAGTAATTATAGAAATTTTAGCCCCTTAGGGTCAAAATTGCTAATGAAGATCCAAGGTGCCATCTCAATTCTGGCCCACATTTTAGAATGGATTTAATTTTAACATCAAACCTACCTTAAATAGATCGTGGAAAAGCATTCACAACTGAACTTGAAAATGTGATGTAATTTATTTCATGCCTACATAGTTACTTAGGACTAGGGGTGAAAGTTTGGCCCAGACAATCCGAACCTGTCTTGGCCCGCCCTGAGCCCGAATAGGGTTTGGGCCAAGTTTTTTGAAAAACCCCAACACTGGGTCAGGGTTGAAAAACCCCAACCCTGGGTCAGGGTTGGGTTGGGTTAGGGTTGATGCCTCAACCCGGCCCAACCCAGCCCGAAATTCAACCTTGCATCTTTATAAAATAAATTATGACTTCAATAAGTATTTTATTTTTCTATAATTTTTTAATATGTGAGACATGAATGGAAAAAACATGTCAATAAAGGGTAATCCAACCATTATAAAAGCCAAGGTCAACCCAACCCTGGCCAACCAGACCCAACCTGGCCCTGATAGGGTCAATTAGAGCTGGGTTGGGTTGGTATGAACCCGGTAGGATTGGGCCTAAACATGAACCTAATAGCGTCAGGTTTGGCTTGGGTTGAATTTTGAGGACCTAGGGTTCGGTTAGGGTTTTAAGAAACCTGGCCCAACCCGACCTTGTTTCACCCCTAGTTAGGACCCCTCGGCTCCTATTATAGATCTCAAAAAAATTCTCATTCGGGTTGCCACCAGAAAATGTCAGAGCGTGTCATTCTTCAAAATGGGTTAAGAATTCGAGACAAACATAACAAAAACTTCCAAGAAACTTGAAGATTGAATAGTTCTAACATTAAGATAAACTGCGGCGGAGGCTACTGTGAAACCTTGGGTGAAAAAAATCAAGAATCCTATGTAATCAACAAAATTGCCCACAGGTGAGGTGGGTGCAATCAAAGCTGAAACAGGTAAGGAAGAAGAAATGCCTCCGGATCAACTCACTTAGCTTCCTCCATTAATGTTCCCCAAAAACAGCTAACCAAGAACTTTCTACTCTTCCTGACAATATGGATATTTTATCATAGTAATACAAAATCCTATATCTATTGGTTGTATACATCCATACAAGAGTTTAATGTAGAAAATTTCAATGTCTTACTAACAATGACAATCTGCTCTTACATCAAGTTGAATGAAAAGGTAATTTTTTTTACACATTGCTAATAAGTTAAAGTTTTGAACAGAAATGCCATATGACCTCTTTTGATTAATGATTACAGAAGAGTCTCCAGGTGAAAACTTCCCCCACTTTCTTCCTAAGAAAAAAAAATTCAGAAGAAAAGCTTCAATAGGAATATAGTGGCTTCTCGCAATACTGGTATTGCATTCATAATGAAAGCGAACTGTCAAAGAAATTCATTGTCAATGATTCTGTACCGTCACAAGTTTTCAACAGGTAACCCAATAACTGGTTTTGTCTCTGATGCGAGATACCAAAGCTCTGCAATCTCCTCATCTGTGAATCGCCACCCAAGTGCACCTGCGAATTCTTTTGCTTGTTCTGAATTTTTGGTTCCGGGGATGGGTACAACATTCTCCTGGGCTATTAACCAGTTGAGAACCACTTGTAAGGATGATCCAGTTCTTAAGAGATTTGGTCCCTCAATAAATAAGCTATTTTTCTGCACTAATTATAGAATCATCTTTACTGCCTAGACACAGTACATCAAACATTCTTAAATTGTGCTAATTGGGATGTTGCATGCATAGTATCTAATGATATCTTCGGACTGTTATGACCAAGTGGGTGAATCTGAAGAAGAAATATGCTAATGGGACTGCTGGGTATGCCAATACAATGAGATCAGTTTCTAACCCAGAGATTTACTTGTTGCCTCGAAACCATATGTTGCAAAGTGGTCAGTTTTGAATGTCCTAGAAATAGGAAAACTATATGATGATTGCTACCAATGGAAAACTTATTTCAAATAAAAAAATAACTCGGAAGCTGTTCATTATCTCCTCTCTTCCTGCATTTGAAACTGTATCTTGAAAGGCAACTTGGAGATGTCTGTAAAACAGGATATGTCATGTACCCCCTCTCTAGGATGAGGAACAAGTTCTATTTTATCGAGTTTTACTTGTATTTGGATCACATTCCTCGAGGAGGCTGTAGTTTTTGCTTTGTTGACATGTGGGAGATTTGGAATTTAGGTGAAAGCTCTCACTTATTGCTGGTGCTTTGGTTTTTTGTCTAGTTCAATGATGGTTCTTGCTCTTTGTGGAAGCAATATGGGGGCTGTGTAGGAATAAGGGACCCAGAAATCAAAATCAATCGGGCCTAATCAAAAGTTGTTTTGGTTGACAGTATTGTTCGAGATTCTCAGCAACTGTTGGTTTAGTTTCATTTCCATGTGGAGTGCTATCCTAATTTAAATGCTTTATAGCAAGACCACTGTACTTGGGCTTTGATCTCCATTGTGTCGTTCATGAGCAGAAAATTGATATGAAAAAACACATGGAAATAGTACAATAGTTGAAGAAAAAGAAAGGGAGCAATGTCAACCAATCTTTGTTTTCTGGAGTGAAAGCATCTTGCTTTAACAAACTAAGTAATTTAGTCAGGAATCGAAAAAACAGAACAATTATGCTTTTTGACACCAGTTTTCTGTTTTAAAAAATTCCGGCAGACATGCACTATAATGAATTCATATCAAGCTTCCAAATAAAAAAACTTAAATATTCAGATTTCTTAATGCATAAATATCCAAATAGCCATCCAGCACAATTCTATAGATAATTCAGTATAACTGCAATCCAAATACACTCTTTATGGCTAAATTACTTATGCCCCCTTATTCCTAGTGGATTATATCAAATTAGAATGTGCTGTTTTATTACCCTTATGAGGAACTCAGGAGTGTATATCTGGCCTCGGGGACCAGAGGGTGGATTCTCTGGTGTGTACTCTCCAGTAGGAACACCTACAAGTTCGAAAAGACAGCCATTAATGTACAGATACATTAAAATAAAATAGTAAATAAACAAAAAGGAGAAGGAAGAAGAAAAGGGTGTGCATTGAGTGCAGAGTTGAAGAAACTTTTGAAGTAATCCTTTCGGACCCCAAAAGTACAGAACTGCAAAATTTAAACACTTTTCTCAATTGAACACAACAAAATAAGTACTAATCAAAATAGAAGCCTAACATTTTGACAGTTTGGTGATATTTCTCTAGGAAAAGAGAAAGTGAAGAAAACAGAAGGTAAATAAAAGTCTGCCAATTTTGTAAACCTTGTGAATGAAGCACTACAGGAAATGCTTAATGTGGTACGACGGAAAGAATAGCTATAGGTATTGGGGTAGAAAAAATCCCAAATAGAAGTAAACTGGAAAAGGAAAAAAAAAAAGAAGGAAAGAATGAAGTTAATCCAACACTTCAATGCCTCAATGAAATACTGGACAAATCCTCAACTTAAACAAAAGTTGAAAATGCTGAAAGGGTAGTCATCTAGGTTCTGCTTTGCATCCTATGTTGAATTTTGATTTTTAAGTTATATTTTTGGCAAAAAAGAGGTTTCTTGGGAACATATGAAAGTGTAGGAATCCCACCTTGGGCAAGAGGAGAATACACAATCAGAGTGATCCTCAACTCATCACAAGTGGCTTACACACCTTTTTCCTCGAGCTCTGTATATGAGGCTGTAATTTACCTGGTTGGAAGCCATTGGAATGCCTCTCTTCTTAAGCTTCTCATAAGCATCACGGAGACATTTTTTTGAAATCCATAATCGGTTAATTTATTAATCAAAACTATAAATTGAGCAAGAAGAACCTAGACCTACCTCAAAAAGTTCACTTAAACATGTAAGATGTTAATTTGAAACTAAAGAGTTTTATACAAGTTTGCTTTTAGAAAAGAACAGAGGTGTGAAAGTCCTCGGCAGGGCTGCACAACTTTGGAAGACCTAAAATGATTAGATGAACTGAAGAGAATTCACAAAATTGAATCTGTTGTAATCCAAGGATCATCCCATTTGTTTCCCTTTAACATTTTTCCACAGACAAACCATATACACCATATTGCTGAAAATGAGGAAATTACCATTGTAATTTGAGACACCCACAGCCTTCACAAGGCCCTGCTCAACAGCATCTCCAAGGCAATCAATGTAACCTGCAAAGATCTTTTAATCAATCTATGTGAGAGGGTCTAAAGACATCGAGCATAAGAATTAGTGTAAAATTTTTGTACTCATTGAGACATTGACTTGTTTTCTCCAAGAACATGACAAAAGTAAAATTGACTTACCTTCATTTCCCCGGACTCCTGGCCTGAAAATTAGCAGAACTACTTTAGTTAACTAAATGTTTTCCCAGAGAAATCGACAAAAGCTACTAAGTATAGGATTTTGTAATGCAAACCAATGAAGCTGGTATACGTCCACTGAAGAAAGACCAAGGCGGCATAGGGAATCTTTAAGGGCCGAGACAACACTCCCACGATTTCCTTTCCTTGATGAGTCTATAGAAAAAGGGGAAGGGTAGACTAAATATAAGAATCAATCTCAAATAACAGGGGAAGAATTAGAAACATAACATTTCATTCTTATTAACTTTAGCAGCCATCCTATATTTCAGTTCTTTAGCCTCAAGAAAAAACACATTATTATTAGTAAGTAAAGAAATCAAGAAAAAATTTAATAGCTTAACAAAAAGGCCCTGTGATTGATTGTTACCTTCCCAGTAATGTTTCTGACTTGACTCCACCCATAGACAACTGCAATATAAGAGAAGGTATGTTTTAAAGTTAGATTTAGATAAATTAATGGTGTGCACAAAGAGAAAAAAGAATGCAGGAAATTTCTGTTCTCACCCTTGAGCCATAAACCTCAGCAGTATCGAAGAGAGTTATACCACAATCGATACTGGCATTAAAGGCTACATTAGCCGCCTTCAGCTTCCTATCTGTCATTATTAAGAGGTAAATCACTAATAAAGTTTACATACTTCCACAAAAGATAATTCTCTAACATAGATGAAATGAAAGTTAATGCTCCCTGGAAATACAAATTTAGTGACAGATCACAAATCAAAAATCACATATAAAATGTGTTAAATCTCAAGATATGGAACGTTTTCAAATCTACAAATTAGTGAAGTTCTCGTTGAAAAAAGTTGAACAATGTGGAGGATGAAAATCCTCTGTTTTTCTCATCCATGTTTTTCCTTGTTTTGCTACATGCAGAACACGATACGTGGACAACATTAAGATCAACGGTCAAGGTTGGGTGAGGATTATTACATCCGGTGCGTTGGTCTTAAAGTTGTCCACGTGTCGTGTTCTGTGGGTAGCAAAACAAGAAAAAACAAGAATGAGAAAAACAGAGGATTTTTTTCCTGTTATCATTAACCTCTGATAGAAAAATTGAAATTACATGTTTCCATAAGGTATTAACTTCCATCAAAATGGGTTGGGAGATCATTACAGAATCCATGGAAATGAAGGGAACCATGGTTGCAAACTAGAGTACTTCCTTCCATAAACCAATTCAAATTTACATTTTTATAAATTTCCAAATGTTTCCCTAATTTAAGTTATTACTGTAAAGATATACTCTCTCATGACTCAATATCAGAGCAGAAACAGCCCTTCCTATCGATATGATCCAGTCGATGGAATGTATTCTGGTACATTGGAGAGTACTCAGCTAGGGCTGAGCTACCATCCTTCAAAATCAATTTTACAGTGACTGAAGATGAAAAAAAAGAAAAAAAAAAAGAAATTAAGCTTCTGAAGGCAATACATAACGACACAGGGGGCACGAATTCTTGCATTCCAACCACTTAAAAATGCATTCACCATGAAAGAGATGCGAGCAAGGCAACCGTGCAACATCGACTCCTCTCACGTACTCATCCATGCAAATCATACAGGTCTCGGTTGAAGAAGAAGAAGAAGAGTCTTCTTCTATATCATCAAATTTCTTAATCTCTAAAGCCTGAATTGAAGATGGTGAAGCCGGAACCAACCTAATTGAACCTTCTTCTTCTCCTAGGATATCCATGGACTCGAACCAGTCCACGTAATCATCATCAAGACTTCTGTCATATTCAACGAGAGGAACATTAAGACCTATGAAGATATCAAGCGCTTCACAAACGTCTATCCTCTCTCTACAGAACGAGGCTGCTTCAAAAGCATAATGGGATATCTGTCGTTTAATTCTCTCAATGGAATCTGGAGGGATTTCCATCTGGGTAAGCATGGCCTGGATTTTGATCTGGCTGACTTCAGGTATAAGCAGGTAAGGGAACTCAATAATGAATACTTGCTCTGGCAATAGATTAGAACTCTGCCTAAAACTGATTTGAGACCCATCATTCATTGTTCTTGCATAAACATGGTCTTGTTGAATCAGGAAATGGAATTTGGTTGTGGGTTGTGTGTGTGCTGAACGTGTGTGGCTTTCAGCATAGGAAGAACGCATGCATGGAATAACAACAGGAAACATGATTGATCTTTCAGAGGAAGAGGAAGAAACAGAGGAAGAGATGAGTAGCAGAGTGAAAAGATGACCGACTGGACCTTCTTTTATAGTGTACGCGGAGGGTCTACATACCCAGTTCTACTTGAACTCCAATTAGATAGATTTAGATTTCGGCAACTGCCGCAAAATGGGGAAGGTATCCCATTTATTTTATTTATAATTGTGTTCCAACTATGAAAAGAAAATACCAAGCCGTGCCGGCAGCAGCTCCTGTCCGATTGATTAGGCTCGGGCTTGGGCTTGGGCTTGGACTGGGACCTGTGAATTCTTTTGCTTGTAATTCTGCATTTTTGGCTCCAAGAATGGGTACAACATTCTCCTAAGTGAATGTCCTTGATCCGTGGATATGGCATTTATTTTCTCTCTCCTCGTTTAGTATATTTACGAACGTTGAGAACCACCACTGAGGATGACCCAGTTTTTAAAAGATTTAGTCCCTGAGTAGAAACCTGTAAGCATATGGCTTATGAAATCATGAGAAGTAATTAGTCAAATATGATGGTGATTGTGGAGATTAATGACATTTTTTACCATAAAATGGAATATAATTGAACAACATCTAAATATTATAATTGAACTATTGATGGTTTTGACATTTTGGAAAATCTCCATATGTATTCACAGAGTTCTCTTTTTTCTTTTCTTTTTTTGCTAATGACGGGTATTCAGGCCTTCGGCCTGACTAGTCCCGCGGATCTATACTAACCCCACAACCGCATAGATCGGGTCATACCGAGGTTGAATGAGAATCATTCAACTTTCACCGAAAATAGCGAAAGGTACTAAACACCTCGTGTGAGTGGCCCAAGGTGTACTTAGTAGGAATCAAACTTAGGACATCTAAGTTTACGGTTCAACACAGAGTTCTCTTTTGTTTTCTTCCAAACCTGGACGATCAACCTAGCTAAGCATGTAATATTGTTCTTTTTCTCAAATATTTATATCAAAAATTTTAATTCTTTCATTCGACGTCTAGCCCACGCAAGTATGTCAATTTTAATCTTCTTTTGGGTGTATGAATATGTTCAATAATGAACACTAGCGTTGTCTAATGGTGGCAACTTCAGGAAGAGTGGGCACCTAAGGGAGGAGGTTGTTGGATCGAACCCTATTATATACAGGTGTGTGTGGATGGGTGGATGAGTGTCTGGGTATAGAAATAAGTGGCCCTTGGCCCTATTAGGGCCCAATAGGATAAAAAAAAAAAAACAAAGCATAAGAACTACAAAGTGTCCACTCAATGGAGGGAGGGAGAGAAGGGAGAAGCATAGTCTAAATTATGGATAAACTTGGGGATTATATCTAAGAAGAGAACCTTGAGGCCCAAGCAAAGATAGTGTGGTAATTTTTACTAGTGTCATGGACATCGAGCAATAGAGAACCAAGCTTTCCTCTAATCTCAAGGTAATAAAATCCCAAATATGCCAAAATGTTATGAACTTATTAGTCCATCAAAAGAGTTTCTCTGATACCACACATGATATACAAAGGCACATAAAGACCCAAGGGGGTAGCTGAGTTGCTGAAGGACCTTTGCCTCAGGAAGCATGAGGTTTTTAGTTTAACTCCTCATAATAATTAGAAAAAGAAAGTTGCCCAGTCACATGGTTCCTGCACGATACACAGGGGCATGGAAAATTAATGCTCTATCCTCTTTGAAATAAAAAAATATCATCAATGTTGTTGTTCTTAAATATGTTATTTTATTTTATTTTGGGTATGCAATATATGTTCTTATAGGCTCCTACACTAGTAGAGGGGCCAAGCGGCAAGAAAGATTTGTCATGCCCATATATATATTTCATAAAGTTGATCATTATGTATGGAATTTTAATGAAATTTTCTTATTGACACCCTTACAGTGTAAAAAAATTTGTGACATGATTTTTTTTTTTCCATCTAGTATATATGTTTTTCGATGAGGATAAATATTTTCATTCCTCGTATATACTCAAAAAACATGCTTGTCCCTAACTTAAAATGACTTTTATTCAGAAAAGGGGCAATAGAAAAAAAAAAATGGAAGTTCTAAATACACTCATAAAGATTTCACAACTTATTATAATGACATAAGATATATAGTTTCAAAAGTCACATCTAGGCTGGTAAAATTAATTACCTTGATTGAATCGGTATTGGTTAAGACCGAGCTATTAGCATGAATCGGGAAAAATGGCCATAAAAATGATATTATTCTAAATAGTGGTAAATCCATACAATTCAAAACGATACGAATAGGTATCAATCCATATTCATTGGGAGTTTTGAAACCTTGTACTGTTAAATGTAAGTCATTTTCTAATTATTTTTTAAAGATAATTATAATAATAATTTACATGACTTTTGGAAATTAAAAAAAAAATGATAAACTTAAAAGAAAGATTAAATTTTTCTAAGGCCACCGTGGTCCATGGCAACCACTTTTAACAAGGGGAGAGTCCGGATTGATGGGGACACATCTGGATGGTCTTTATCATATAGCCACCAGAGAAATGAAAACTTTCCTTTCCAAGAAAGTGTCTAGTTTTAATCTATAAATACAGCCACAGAGATGTCATTTATTAAAATTTGACTTTTAACATAAATACCATATATGTACATGTGATCTTGACATTCGGATCAGGTAAGGTGGCAGCTAATCGAGATTTTATATACTTAGTTATTTGGTATCATCCTTAATCCGATTGGATTAATGTCTTTTCAGTTAAACCATAATGGAATTGGATTATATATTGTACCTGGATCAATGTCAGATCCATTGAAAGTCCTACTTCACAGTCCATCAGGACAATTTTCTCCCACATGGCCCTGAATATCTGTTACATCATATCTTAATACATGAAATTAGTCCTCCACCTAAATTGGCTTAACACGACGTGCGGGCTAAGAAATAAGTCTATTTTTTCTTTCAAAGTTTAGATGGAATATGATACTAAAAGTAATTGGTCAATTTTGTGCAGCATAACACAAAGTGAAAAAATTGTCAATTTAAATTAATGTGTTGGGTCTCAACACGGACGGTTTACAAGAACCAGCCCTATTAGGTTTGGAAGAATGCAGCATCTGTTGTATGTGAGGTTCCACAACATTCTAATCTTAGAAATCTTAACGTTGACTAGGATGTTGTGAGGAAGTCAACAAAATCCTCTCTCTCTCTCTCTCTCTCCCTATAAATATATATAGATACAAACTTAATTCCCAAGCTTCAGCTTCCTACTTCAATCTCAAGAGGTTTTTCCTCTCCCTTCTCCCTGCTCCCTTCTAACTTCCTTTTCTTCTTTCTGATCTTGGAGAGGCTTTCATATTTCTTCCAATGTGTTTACCGATGGAGAAGAAACATAATAAAATGAGGGAAAAGATGGACGTAATACCGCTTCCAATACCTAAAGGTAGTTTTTCGATACATGTTGGTGAGGAATGCAAGAGGTACGTGGTTCCATTGAAGCATCTTTTGTCGTCGGAGTTTCAAGCATTACTGAAACACGATGAGGATTTGAATTTCAAAAGTGAAGGTCCTATTATGCTGTCATGCTTAATCCAAAAATTCGAAGAGATATTGAAGCAATTTGATTAGCTATTATTGGATTATATAGATGACGTGGAGTTGTAGGTATCATGGATCTCCACTGGATCGCGATAGGGCGCGTAGCACGTGTACACACGCTAGGGTTTGATCCTAATGAGATGAGATAATATCCCCTGGTCATCAAATGCCAAGGAAGGGATACACGTTATGGGTAAAAAGGAGTCGCCACCTAGAAAGGGTCTAGGGCCCATAAATGTCTCCCCCAATCAAAGGAGAGAGACTAATGACTCTGATGGATAAGATTGGTTTGTACCAAGATTCTGGACAAGTGTCAAATGACAGACGGGGAAGGTATTAAGCACCCAGTCTGCCCCGCCCTAAGGCCAGTCTCTTTTTGTTTGACCAAAGTTTATTTGTACCCTACTAACTATTCCTAAATCTAGGTCACTGAAAACCCCAAACTAGGTATCTAAGCATGACATGTGAAAACCCTAAGCCAAATGTCTAAATTATGCTAGCTAGGTTATGATGCAAATAATGAAATGATTATGCTAATTAGCAATTAAAAACCCTAAATGATTTAATCAATGAATTATGAGTCTTAGATTAAGCTAATTAAATAAGCCTAAACCTATGATTAGTTTAGCAACTTATGAAACCCTAAATTAAACTAATTCGATTAATTGAGCCTGACCTAGATGGATGATCAATTAATTTGTGAGATCCTAAATTGAATTAATTAAAATGGTTAATCTCAATCCCTAGTAATTTGTGAAATAAATTATTGCAATCCTACTTAATCTAATTGGTAAAAAGATCTATAAATTAAATGAGATTTAATTGGTTTATAAAAGTGAAATGGATTAATTACATTAAATGAATGCATTTTTACTAATCTACCTAATCTAGTATAGGAGGATTAAACTAAACCGAACGTTTAATTAAATTAATTATGAAACCTAATTGGACTAATTATGTTTACCTTGAGCTAATCCTAAGATGAGTTAAACATTTTTCAAAATCCTAGTTAAGCTAATGAGAAGAGAATCTTTTAACTAATTAATCTAATTAATTATCCTATATTAAATAACTAATTAGTTGATTGATTAAAATAAACAAACCACTAGAGAGAAAAAGATTGGTAATTACACAAGTTTAATAAATTGAATTGAATGAAGAAATCAAATGCAGTGATTTAAAAAGTTAAATTGACAAACCACAATTAAATAAACAACAGTTGAAATGACTAATTACATTAACTACGTTACTTTAATCAATCTAGATTAATACTACATTAATGCGAGTGAGGGTTGAAGTACAAAAGATAGGAGATAATAAGAAAACCTAAATCCCTAATACGCACCTAATGCTACGAGCCGGTTTGAGGGGGGTCAGCCATGCCCTTGCTAACATGCGCTCTAGACTACGTCCCATACTTTATTAAAAGGAAAATAAAAGAAAATCATTTGATTTTAAAGTTTAAAATTAGGGGAATCCCAACCCTAAATTTTAGGGCCGGATACGTTACATACCTGAAATAAAACCAAAATGGATAAAATAAAAATAAAGAATGAAAGGAGGGGAAGATTCCACACAGAAAATAAAAATGAAATAATAGTTTGTGGGTATTACAAATATAGACTATCTAATCAGCAAATTAAAGAAATAACAAAAAACAAGAAAATAAAATAGGAAGAAGAAGAGAAGGCGATGGGCTAGAGATGGATTTTGGCAAAGGGAAGAAGATGGGAGCTGCAGTGGTTCAGATTTCGGTTATGGAAAAAGGTACATGGGAAGAAGTAGGGGATGATTTCAGTTATGGGGAAAGGAGGGGGAGAAGAAGAGAAAGAAGTTGCAGGTTTATGGATTCAGCAGCAAGGAACATAAGAGAAGGAGAAGATGAGAAGAAGAAGAAGAAAAAGAGAAAAGAAGTTACAGGTTTATGGATTCAGCAGCAAGGAAGAGAAGAGAAGGAGAAAATGAGAAGAAGAAGAAGAAGAAGAAGAAGAAGTTGCAGGTTTATGGATCCAGCAACAAGGAACAGAAGAGAAAGAAAATATGAGAAGAAGAAGTTGCAGGTTTGGAAGAAGATGTGGGAGGTAGATGAATGGTGGCTGCTGGAAGGGATGGAATAAGTTACAAGAGAGGAGTAAGGTTCGGAGGGTTTCTAAAGAAAGAAAAAGGAGGAGAAGATGGGTTCAGGTTCAGTTAAGGAAAAAAAGAAAGGAAGGAGAAGGGGGTGGAGAGGATTCAGCCATGGTAAAAGAGAAAAGAAGAGAAGAAGAAGAAGAAGAAAAAGAAGGAAAGGGTTGCAGGTTTGGAAGAAGAAGTGGGAGGTGGCAGCCATGGAGAAGGGAAGGAGAAGAAGAAGAGGGAGGCGACTGATTTTCTGCTATAGGAAAAAGAACGAAGAAGAGATGGGAGAAGAGATAAAGAAAAGGGAGAAAAGATTAGGGTTCTTGGATCCTAATCCCAGGGCCGAGATCTAAAAGATAAAACAATTAAGTAGAATCATAAAGCCAAATGTAAATTCAAAATCAATTTAGATTAAAACAAACCAAAAAAAAATAATTAAGTCTGAATGAACCTAATTACATCTAATTGAACCGGATAAACCTAAAATAAAACTAATTAAACCAATTAAACAAAAATCATATTTAATTGAACCAAAAGACCTAAATACACCTAATTGAATCGGGTTACATCTAATAAACCATATTAAACCAAATTGAAATTAATCAAACCTAATTAATCTAAATGAACCAATCATTAATAAATTAGAACTTAATCTATTAAATTAGATAAACTAGTTCTAAATTGCAATTAGGAGAAGAAAAATACCTTAAACCCGGTTTTAATCAAGAAACAATGAGAGATAACACTTGTGCTTCAAGCCCCAAATCGAACCGAACCGGATTAGATCTCCCGGCTCAAGGAAGGATTAATGTGTTAAACTTTTGGACTTGGAGAATATTTGATGTTAGAGGGAAGAAGTTAGCCAAAACCTTGATGGGCCATCCTCTCTCCCAAATTCTCAATTTTTTTCTCCCATTTTTTTGGAAGAGAGGAAGGGCTATACTTATAGCCTTGGGACTTTAGACAATTCTCTCTTATTTCCGATGTGGGACTAAAAAACTAGAGAGAATTATCCAAAAAGACTTGCTTTTGAACAAAGGGGTTTGGGCGCCATGTGGCACTCTTTGGTTGCTCGGAATGGAATCTGATACCGAACTTTGGAGTCAACTTTCGTGGGTCATATCTTTCAAACCGTTAGTCAGAATTCGAAGTGTAATATATCGTTAGAAAGCTCAGTTCGAGCACTATCCAATGATGTGAGACACGATTGTAGTCTCGATCGAAAACCTTTACGAAAATATGTATAAAGTAGGGACCCGGATCATATAATGAAAGAGAGAATCGGGCGTCGATTCGCATAGTTCTTGCATCAAAGTGTAATGTCCGACTTGAGGGGAAAAACAACAATAATCCACAATATCAAATTCTAATTTTTGAAAATATTTTCTCTTGAAAGTTTATAGGGGAAAAATGGTCATTTTCTACTCTAAGCTTAAAAATTCTCTAAGTCTAAAATATCCAACATGTAATTCTTCATATTATCATCATTGCCGGGAGGTGACAAAACTCGGTGTCTACAGGAGCTAGTTCAATTCCAATGTCTGTTTGCATATAGAGATTCTTCTCATAAATAGGGGTATTCATTTATTTATTTATTTATTTTGTTGGTGGTATATAGAGCTCCTTATCATATATAAAATGTAACACTAACAATACTTATGAATCCCTCTTTTTTTGCTAAGAATCAACAAGTGAATTATATTATAGAGGAGAAAAAATATATAATACAAGGAAATACTCAATCATTGAAACCACCTTCAGCATGGCCATCAGCAGAAAAATAGCTCAATCAAGAAAGAAAAAACCCTTCTTAGGAGAACCTATATCTTGGCCTTATCTGACCATCCCAAACCAAATCGTCAAAGAGAAAATTTGGGGGGGGGGGGGGGGGAGGGGGCGGGGGCGTCCCAAATTGTTGAAGACTGAGTGGAGGCAGCGTGTTTTGCTAATTTATCAACAATATTATTGGCCTCTCTGAAACAGTGCGAGATTGTACGTCCAAGTAGAACTATCCAAAAAAGCTTTGTAGGATCTCCATTGTTGTTGAAAAATCCAAGGGATAATATTTTGCTGAATGCAAAAAACCACCGCCTGAGAGTCGCATTCAATCCATATGTTTTTCTAGCTCTTAAATTTGGCTTGACAATCCAATCAAGACTGCTTCAAATTCAGCAAAGAAATTAGATGAGACCCCAAGACCGCAGGAGAAGCTTCTTATGTGTATTCCTCTGCTGTCCCTAAAGACACCTCCTGCTCCTGAGCGACCTGGGTTTCCCAACGAACACCCATCTATATTCAACTTTATGGTGTCATGGGTGGGAGGCTTCCAAATAACTTCACAAATACCTTTCGATTTCGGAGGAATAGTCTTGAGATGCAAATTCCTGGATAACAAGAAGTCAGAAACGAATTTCACTGGGATAGGACTAATGCTTGAAAACTCCACCAGATCAGAGAGAATATTTTTAATTACTAGTTGATCATTAGAGGTCCCATTGTCATGCCTGCGTCTATTCCTTTCTTTCTAGAGATTGTAAGTGATGATGAATAAAAGTGCATCCCAAGCAGGACATAATTGAATTGCATTTGACTTTCTCTTCCACCATGAAAAAAGCTACTCTATAGAAGGAAATCCACCCCAGTGAATCTGAAAAAAGAAAATAATTCCTTTCCACTCACTGATAGAACAATTACAGTGAAGAAAGATGTGGCTTAAAGATTCTAGGTTCATGTTACAGAAGGTACACCTAGAAGCCAAAAGAACTCCATGCCTGATTACTTTATCATCAGATGGCAAGCGCTTGTGATATATACGCCATCCAAACAAAGAAAGACGAGGGTGCATACCTTTTTGCCAAACCATGGAGGTCCAACCGTGGGTTGGGTTCCTGACCCTTAGTCCTTCCCAAGCTGAATTAATTGAAAACTTCCCCAATTCAGATAAGGACTAGACACTGGTGTCTAACAAAAGAGTTGAGGGCAGCTCCATTTTTTTTTATTTGCATGCAGATTTGTCTAAGGGACAGGTTGGAGACCTCTGGAAGTGCCCATTGCCCATTATCAATAAAATTTGAAATAGAGGCTGAGAGATTAAGGCCTGATAATGAGCTTCTATTCAGCATGTCTATTATCTTAGCATTTTGCATCCAACGATCATGCCAAAAACTAATTGAAGTGTCGTCTCTAATAATCCATCGCTCAGATTCATTGATAAAACTCCACACCTTACGAAGACCCGGCAGGATTGAGGAAGAGATGACCTTTTTCAGGTTCCCATCCTTGGCTACTAGCCGACCCCTTATAGATTTCCTATACAGAGATTGATCAGTTTTATAAACCAACCCAATTTGGAAAGCAATGCCAAATTGATATCCTTAAGCCTTCTAATGCCCAATCCACCTTCCTTCTTTGACTGACATAATATATCCCATTTTTCTATAATTGCTTTTGAAGAAGAGGCGACCCCTGACTATATGAAAGTCCTGATCCAGGATTCCATAGAAGCAATCACAGAAGAGGGCCAATGGTATATGGAGAAATTATGGGCTGGGATACTGTTCATCACGGTTTTCACCAACTCAATTCTACTAGCCATGGAAAGAAAGTAGCCCTTCCATCCAGCCAGTCTCTCTTTGAACTTATCCACCAGAGGCAATATTGCTCGACCACAAACTCTTCCTTTAAAAATTTGAACACCTAGATATCGTGTTGGAAAACGACATTCTGGGATGCTCAAAACATTTTTTATTATGATTTTCCTTGGAGCAGGGATGGAGCCAAAGTACATATGACTTTTTTCAAGATTAAAGGCCTGACCTGAGTATGCCTGGTATTTGTCAAGGAAGGCTTTCAAATGCATTACACCGCATAATCAGCGTTAATGAATATGAAAAGATCATCTGCAAAAAGCAAGGGTGAAGGAGTGAAAATATTTCGTGGCCCCTGGATCCCCTTCATCTTCCCTGTAAGCCTCAAAGCTTTGAGACCTCGACAAAGGACCTCTTCCACTATAATAAACAACATTGGAGAGAGCGGATCCCCTTGCCTAAGACCCCTTTCGACTCCAAAAAACCCCATCGGACCACCATTTATTAATATTGGCATCCGTGTAGTTGATAGAATTTGGCGTATCCAAGTAATCCATTTCACATTGAAGCCAAACTTCTCCAAAACATTGAAAAAAAATTTCCAATCAAACATGTCAAACGCCTTTTGAATGTCCAACTTCTGAGATATCAATAATGGCACCTTAAATGAGAACAAAGCCTGAGGAAATCTCCTCACACTTAGGGAAGTGAAACTACACACAAAGAAGATATGGTTTATGGTCTCAAGTCCTGCCTAACATGAGCAACAAAAAGGATCCACTTAGATCTTCCATTAGTTGAGCAACTGGTCCATAATTGGGAGAACTTCCATCATACTCCTTCACATCATGAAAGACTTCCTAGGGATATTGAGCTGAAACCACATTGGCCGCGTATTTTTATTTTTTTTCTTTTTTATTTTTATTTTTTATTTTTTATTTTTTATTTTTTATTTTTTATTTTTTATTTTTTATTTTTTGGGGTAGAGTGATGGGTATTTTTCTAACATCATGGTAAATCATTTCGGCTTATAGACATAGTTCTATCATCATTGTAAATCATTTTGGGTAATAGATATAATTATACCATCCTAGGTTCAACAATGTACTTCCTTCCATCTCAAAAACTTAATTAAGACCAGCTGCTTCGATCACTAGGTTCAACAATAGTCTCAGGTTATTTCTACTAATCCTATTAGGGTTTGGATCATATCTCTAGGTATTCTAAATACAATCATCTGCTAGTTTATCAAGTTAAATTTTTATTGTTGTTCGATCTCCTGGAAATCTAGGCCTTTTTTTCAGGTGTTCCTTCTCAGACCACTTGAGAGGATGATATCCTTGTATTCGGGTACATTCAAGGGTTTAGTTCTCGATATTAGATCGGAATACGGATACACAGATATGGTACATAGATAATCCAATGTTCTCTATAATTTGCCTATCCCGGAGGTACGAAGAAACCTAAGGTGAGGTAAATTTCCTGGTGGATGGGCTTCACTTCATTAAGATAATTCTTAGAGTCAGAACATTCAAGATCAACAGATCGTAAGCATCAACCTATTTCTTTCTCTCTCTCTCATGTGTGGTATGTCTTCCCAAATTTAATGAATGGTTATAAGTTATGATGTGTCGTTATCCATGCTGTTTCTTGTGCTAGTTTAGAATGGAGATTAGTTAAGTTGCAGAGAAGGTGATTTTGGAAATAATTCTCTCGTAAGTAGTCAGTTACGAAAATGGACTTTCATGTGAAGACACGGGGATCTTAAACTGTATCTTCTGAATCTTCTTCAGTCTGGTGATTGTGAAATCGAGGCAGGAAACAGAAAACTGAGAGGGGTCAGATTCGGATAGAATTTCCAAGAGGATTCCTAGGCCCTCGAGTACTAAAAAACAGAAGTGAAATACGCCACAAGGCCCCATTTGTTCTAAGCTCTATACTCATTGCTCCATCTGTAATCTGTCCCTGTTTGTCTGCTCCCCTCTGTTTCTCCACCATTTTATTTCTTAACATTTATAATTTATTTTCTTACTACAGTCCACATGGATATAAAATTGGGATTTAATTTATGAAAATAAATAAAAGCGAAAAAGTTGTCCAATCAAAGGCAACAACCAAAGTGCATGAACCCCAGACTTGTCAAGCCCCAATTCCTCACCCTATATATACCCCAGCCTCGCTCTCTACTCTTCACTCGCAGTCCCACACAGACAAAGCGAGATAGACATACAAACAGAGTGTGAGAAGAAGGATTGAAGAAGAAGAGGAGTACTTTAGTGAAAATGCCTTTTTCTTCTTCTTCTCCGACTCTCATCTCTAGATGCTTTGTTTTCCCAGAACAGAAATCTTCAATTGGGTCTCTCAAGCTCTCTGTCTCTGATCTCCCTATGCTTTCATGTCAATACATACAGAAAGGGGTTCTCTTCACTCGCCCCCCTCTCTCTTTTGATGCTCTCGTCTCTATACACAAACAAGGCCTTTCCCACACCCTCACGCATTTCCCAGCTCTAGCTGGCCGTCTCATTACAGACTCCGACGGATATGTCCACGTACTCATCCATGCAAATCATACAGGTCTCTGTTGAAGCAGAAGGATCTTCTTTTATGTCATCAAATTTCTTAATCTCTAAAGCCTGAAAGAGAGAAAGAGATCAGTAGCAGAGTGAAAAAGTCACCGACTGGACCTTCCTTTTTTATAAGTAGCAGAGTGTCTACCCAGTTCTACTTGAACTCCAAGTAGAGAGATTCGGGCAACTACCGCAAATTAAGGAAGATATTTTATTTTATTTATAAATGTGTTCCAACTATCAAAAGAAAATACACAATCGCAAATTGGGCTTGGGCTTGGGCTTGGGCTTAGGAATGGATTGGGACCAGGTCGATATTGGGCAGAGCTGGGTCAAGGCTAAGGAATCCCAGACCGGTTTTACTACTGCGATCCTACCTCCTTTATCTGAAATTATTTGACCACCTTGTTAATCAAACTATTAGTCAACCAGTTTTGTCAAATAATTTGGATATGAATATATGATGGGATTATCATGTTCCCGTATAAGAAGAAAAAGGGTTAGATTAATACATATATATATATATATATATATAGGAGATTACACACAAAGTTTCAATAAAATCAAAAGTTCAGATACTGATTAGAAAATGAAATAATATGTACAGAAATACAGGGGAGGTCTGCGGAATATTTGAAAACCCAGGGGAGGGGGTTGGAATAATAGCAAAATACAAGGGAGGAGGATGTAAATTGCTCTATTTTTTAAAAAACCTTTATAATCATGACTTAAATAACTTTGGAAATAAGAAAAATGATAAACTTAAAAGAAGGATTGAATTCTCTAAGGCCACGGTTACTCACCGTGGTCCATCGCAACAACTTTCAATAAGGAGAGAGTCAGGAGAGATGTGGGATTGATGGGGTCACATCTGAAAACTTTCCTTTCCAAGAAAGTGTTTAGTTTTAATTTTTAAATACAGCCATAGAGATATCATTTATACAATTCCGATTTCAACATTAATAATCGAGATTTGATAAACGTAGTTATTTGGGACCATCCTTAATCTGATTGGATTAATGTCTTTTCAGTTAAACCATAATGGAATTGGATTATATATTGTATCTGGGTCAAGGTCTGATCCATTGAAAGTCCTACTACATAGCCCATCAAGACAATTTTCTCCCACATGGCCCTGAATATCACACCACGTGCGGCTAAGAAATAAGTCTATTTTTTCTGTCAAAGTTTAGATGGAAGATGATATTAAAAGTAATAGGTCAATTTTGTGCAGCATAACACAAAGTGAAAACTTTGTCTATTTAATTAATGTGTTGGGTCTCAATACGGACGGTTTACAAGAACCAGCCCTATTAGGTTTGAAGTAACGCAGCATCTGATGTATGTGAGGTTCCACAAGTTTCTAATCTTAGAAATCTTGAAGTTGACTAGGATGTTGTTAAGAAGTCAACAAAATCGTTCCCCCTCTCTTTCCCTATAAATATATATATAGATATAAGAACTTAATTCCTACTTCAATCTCAGGGCATTTTCTTATAGCCTAAGTTTTTCTTCTCCCTTCTAACTTTTTTTTCTTCTTTCTGATCTTGGATCAGAGGTTTTCAGATTTCTTCCAATGTGTTCACCGATGAAGAGGAAACATAATAGAATGAGGGAAGAAATTGACGGAATACCACTTCGAGTACCTAAAGGTAGTTTTCCGATATATGTTGGTGAGGAATGCAAAAGGTACGTGGTTCCATTGAAGCATCTTTCGTCGTCAGCATTTCAAGCATTACTGAAACAAGATGAGGATTTGAATTACAAAAGTGAAGGTCCTATTATGCTGTCATGCTCAATCCAGAAATTCGAAGAGATATTGAAGCAATTTGATTAGCTATTTTTGGTATTATATAGATGACATCGAGCTAGTTCAATTTCAAGGTCTGTTTGTATATAGAGATTAACCGAAACCTTGTACTAAACAGTCACGGTTTCAGAAAGTTGAACCGTTTAACAAATGGTGTGATTATGGTTTTAGTCAAATAAATGTGAATCAAATCAATCTGTACCATTTAAACTAAAATCGAACCGATTAACACCCTTTAAATGCATGTGATTGAATTTCCTTGGTGTTGTCAAGCTAATCTTATCCATAGAGCCTTTTATATCATCTGCCCTGTAGTATTTTGTGCAAATACTTCCACCTTCGATTCACCTAGTAAGTTTTGGCGTGCGGTGTGCCCAAACCAAATATCTCACACTATGTGGCACAATCAACAAATGGTTTTGTTTAATATTTTAATTTTTAGACATCGTGGGCAAAAGAATGTTCTTAGCTAGTGGTACTGCTATTGCCTTTTCCACAGCCTATGATTTTAGGCCTGAGAGCGACTTTATGAAATTATTATATGTCATGGTTTTTTGGACGCTTATCCACTATACGATATCTTATAAATTTTCAATAAAGCTTTGATTTACCTCCGAGGGAAAAAAAAAAAAAAAAGAGGAGAGAACATGTGGGGCCAGTAAATGAGCTTTGCTTTTTTTTTTTTTTTTTAATTTTATACTTATCAATCCATATGGTGTTATATGATTCTCTAACTAGTCAACAGTTGTTCAATATTAGGCTTTCTCTCATTTCAAAACTATAGCCCCACCTCCAAGGATTAGAAGTCCAGCCCAAGTCTGAAAACTTTTCTGGGCTTAAAATCATATGAAGAAACAAACCTTCTAACCATACAAGGATTAAAATCATATGAAGAAACAAAGAACATGATCTGATTGAGAGTTACTTTTTTTTTTTTTTTTTTTTTTTTTGGGGGGGGTGCTAGAAATAAGCAAATTATATATTAATAATAATAAAAAATGAGAGATACAACCTAACCAACCCTAGACAAAACCAACAAAAGCTAAATCATAGGATCCTTTCCAACTCTAGCATGGTCATCAACAGAGATTAATCCTCTGTAGGCATTGCAAAGCGACACAACGGGCAAAAATTCTTGTGTTCCAACCACTTGATGATGCCTTCACTGTGGAAGCAATGTGAACAAGGCAATGGCGTGATATTGACTCCTTTCACATACTCATCCATGCAAATCATACAAGTCTCAGGCTTTTGTGTATCTTCAAATTTCTTAATCTCCAAAGCTTCAATTGAAGATCGTGAAGCTAGAACCAACCTAAAACCCTCTTCTTCATTGATATCCATCAACATGGCCTCGATATCTTCAGTTTCTTCTTCGATGAACATTAAGACCTACGATGATATGCAAGGATTGAGACCCTCTCTCTTGGCAGGACAAGGCCTCTGCAGCAGCATAGTTGGATATACGTTGTGTTAATTCCTCAATGGAGGACGGAGGGATTTCTATCTGTGTAAGCATATCATGGATATAGAACTCTTTCAGGGTTAATCAGGTAAGGGAGCTTAATGTTGAATACTTGGTGTGATGATAGAAGAATTCTATGCCCAGTAATGGGTTCAAAGCCTCCATTCGTGGTTGTTACTAGATTATTCTGACATTGAACTATGAAACAGATTGATGCTTCTGTTTCTGAGTCAATGGAGCTTATGGGTTCACCATGGTATGAACGCATGAATGAAGTAACAGTGGGAAGCATGATTGATCTTCCTTAATGAAAGAAAGAGGAAGTTAAGAAAAGATTAACACGTACAGAGACAGAGAGAGAGAGAGATCAGTAGCAGTTTGAACCTTGAAGAGATAAAGCATATGAGACAACTAGGAGAACCAAATTGGAAGCTTGACAAATTAAGAGAGAGAGAGAGAGTCCTACTCGGGGTAACCATATCTTGTTACGGTTACACGTGTATATAAAATTTCTGATATGCTGTTGTCGAATTTGAATGACGTGGACAGAAACCTTTTAAAACTCGGAATCGGTCATGAAATCGGTAAAAACGATATCAATTTGGATTGGTCTGTGATCGAGGACCCAGTCGAGACCAATATCAATTCAATCTGATGGATACTGATGATCCGATCTGAGTTTTAGAATCATGGGTGGGATTATTCGTGTATGCCAAATTGTCAACTTCTATTCTTGGTTTCAGGTTTCAAGTTTCAAGTTTCAAGTAAAAGTATTAGGTTTTCAAATGTGCAAGTGAGAACTGTGTACTATTCAAATTCCAATTTGGGTTTTACTAATCAGACGGATGTAGATGAAGTGACTAGAATCACCAGATCCTGTTTGCCTTTGTCTTAATGAATTTTCTCAGGCTTTGTTTGGTGACAAGAGAAATGAGAAAGGAAAGTTTAAAGAAAGTGATGGTAGGGAAAGGGAAATTTTTTTCCTTTTGAAACATTTGGTTAGAATGGAAATGAAGTGAAATTAATATTGAGTCTTTGACCCATGTAATAAGGTTGTAGCATGAATTGCAAACCTTTCAGCCACGCTATGAACTTTGTTCAATTAATGAAATTGAGCTCCATGACTCCAGGAAGAGCGTTAGAGCGTTCAACGCATGCCCATGAACAACTAACCCACATATCATGCCATTCCAAGTAGCTGTATTTTTCTCAAGCATTTCGTCGAACAATCTTTGAGCCATCAGAATCATTCTATTTTGTCGTGAATGTGCAGGATACTCCCATTTTCAAACCTTTGGATTTTATAAAGACAATAGTCCGTTCACCCAAGTCTAGACAGCCCGATCTGGCACAAGCAGGCAAGCAAGAAGCCAAAGTCGCACCACTGATTCAACCCTTCTGAGATTATTCAATCAAACAACATCAACACCTCATTTGAGAAAAAAATTTGTGCATACCACTTACCATCGTAGTCCAAACCATCAATTTTTTCTTACGAGTTTTTTCAAACAAATATTGAGCATCTCTAGTATTAGATGACACCCCATAGCACCTTGCCAAGCCGTTGTCTATAAACACATCAAAATCTAGTTACGTGGGCATGAATGTGTTTACCTGACAACAATGAGTTACAATTAAAGAGTGACAAGAGAAGAGAAAAGCGATTTTAAAATTTAGTAGTAAGTACAATCAGAGCGAAAAGAGATGCCTTTGTTGCTTACAAAATCAGTACCATACGGCATTCACAATTCCACCCCTAAACTGAACCCTACCCTTCAAAGTGAGTCAATTGGAAGAGCATTTGGAGGGGATTTCTCTACAAACGGTGTTCCATAATCCTTATAGAAATGTTTGTTCTTTTACCATCTCTCCTACAATGGAGGCAGTAAATGAAGGTAGCTTTAAGATCAAATACTCGTAGTGAGTTGTGATCAATTAATACCGTTTCATGGGAGAAGATGACAAGGTCTTTGGATCGACAATGGCAGCAATTTTTGGTGTGCTATTTCATGCGGAACGAACAGAAAACAAGAATATATTAGATGCGAGCAAAGAGAGAGGGTCTTGATTCCAAACAAAGCCTCAACGTAACAGTTCCACCCCCATTTCAAAATCAGAAAGGATCAGTTGAATTGGCCCGACTCGATATCTCTTCACATGATATATTCAACAGGGAATATATTATTGCTGCCATATTGCTAGAGGGGGGCTCTTACCCTCTTTGGAGTGGAAACGGATAGGACTATTTTTTATAACTCCAAAAGATGTGGGAACACCCTATGTTATAAAAAAAATAAAGTTTAGGATGTCTTCGAAGGAAACAATAAATTGGTTTCTCAGAGTCTATTCCTTCTTTTTTGGGGGCAAGAGTTTTCTTATTGGCACAAGGAAAGGGGAGGGAGAGAGCCTTTTGACAGACATTAAAATTACTAGAAGCCCCAAAACCGATGATATACCTTGGAGGAGCAGTTCCATGGCCTTTTTGTTTCACTCCCACCAAATGTGATAAATCACTACATAAAAAGCTAAACGGCTAATGATGTCAAAGATAGAATTCCCTTAAAGTGAGATAGGACCCATCTCCGTTCTAAATTTAAAAACTGAATTGAATCTGCCTATGAGAGGACCCACTTTGCAAGGATACCATCCTCAATCTTCCTAGAGAATGTGTAGGAGAAGAATAAGTGAGAGACATGCATCTTCAATCCATCAAAGGCAGTAATTGGGAATATAGATAGAGCCATGGTGAATGAAAGGTTGCGTAGGAGGGGTTAAAGTGAGAGCTCTCAAAGAGAGAGAAAACTGTAACTGTGGCATCGTATTTCTTAATTGAATAAAGACCCAATATGTGTAGAAGAGGGCTAATACTTCACAAAGATAAAATTCCAAATCTTCCTAGAGAATGTATGGGAGAAGCGTAAGTGAGAGACATTTGCTTAGCATTCCAGTAAAGACAACAATTGGGAATATAGACAGAGCCATGACGAATGAAAGCTTGAAAAGAAAGGGTGAAATTGAGAGCTGTCGAAATCCCTAACTAGGGATGGAGCTTTTAAACCAAATAAACCTAGTTAATAGGATTAGAAGCATCTTTTGGCGCCATGAGTTGCAACCAGAGGAAGTAGAGAATCGCCTTGAAGGATATATAGGTGGTCCACTGGACAAGGTCCCCTCCAGCGTCGGATATCTAGATTCAAATTATTCGGTGGATCAACTGGCCCTCTTGAAAGGCAATTGTGTGTTTGCTTCCCCATGTTTGCATGCATCATAAATTAAACCTAGCTTCTTCCCCAAATTATACTTAGAAATTCATTGGCCTCTCCAACCTTACACCTAAACTCTACTATCAAGTTCTGTTATAGTGAAAGACTTGTCATATTGGTTCCAATTTTGGTAAACGCACTAACCTGTCTTGGGTGGGATTGGTTGGTAATATAATCTGGAGGGTATCATAACCAATGTCTTGTCTATATGTAGTGTTTGATCAAATACTAACAAATATGAAGAAAAACAGAAACACAGATTCACACAAGACACAGATTTAACGAGGTTCACACATCGATGTAGTGTGCACATCTTTGAACGAAGAATAAGATGTTTCACTATGATTAAAGAAAAATTATAATGGAGATCTCTCTTAAGAGCACCCAAATTGCAACAAGAAAACTCGCTAGAAATCCTAACACAAAAAATCCCAAATTTTGATACTTGCTCAATAGAACATTAGAACCTTATATACTCCACTAAGTCTGATCAATCCATCGAGTTGTGGTTTGATCAGGTTGTACCAACCCAAAAATCCCTATCAGCCCAACCCTCTGCTACCATCATGGATCTCAAAAAAGATCCCATTCAAATCATCACCAAAATATATCAAAGTACATCATTCTTCAAAACAGGTGAAGAATTCAAAACAATCTTTAACAAATAAATATATTTGCAAATGCAATATACATTGAGTAAAGTAGTTGGAAGTGTGTGAGCGTATGGCTTATGAAATCAGGAGAAGTTGAGAAAAGTTATATCTGATATTTGTGGATTAATGACGGTTGATGCCATAAAATGGAATATAATTGTATTTAAGCATGGAAAATTGAAACACTGATGCAACTTTTGCAAATTTCCAAAGGTATTGATGGCATTATTTTTGTTTTGTTCTAATATTCTTAACCTGGCTGCTCAAACCAAATTTAGGTTGAATAAGTCTATGGGTGGATGCCCTTCTTTCTATTCAGATCGGACCTAGGCATGTAGTTATTTTTTATTGTCTTTCTAATGGTAGATTTAAGAATTTTGTTATTTTATCTTTAGATTAATCTTGAAGGAATTATTGTCAATCTTGCCAACAACTCATACTGAAGGGATTCCTCGATGCTTATTTTTCCATTCGGAGTTTCAATTGTTTCAAAGAATCGTCATGTGTCAAGATGTTTCCTCCTATAAAAATCGAAGTGGGGAAAACGTCAAATTTGTTCCATCAAATTCTCAACCTTATCCAGTGCCATAGTTATGAAGAAAAGGAATAGCGGTATGAGTTGGTAGGGTGTGGTCCTTCCAATAGTCCTCTTACTCGGCTTGATTCTCTCATGTAGGCCCATGTATTTGGATGCCTTGTGTTGGCTCTATACTCATTTCTCTTTTATTTCCCTTCCACCTTGATTCAATTGTATGGATAGACCTACGCTACTGTTGTGGAGCTCTTTCCTTCCATATATATATATATATATATATATATCTTATTCTTTCCTTCATTTACAAATCTTCGTGCAAAGCCATTAGAAGCTCCAATTGGCTATCTTGAAAATATTTTTATAATAAAATTTTCTCTCCCCTTTTAAAGGAGTTGCAATGTGTTCATAAACCTTTATATTGAATTCTGAGGAAACTTCTCCTACATTTCGTGTGATCTTAAACTATGTGTGACCTTTACCCACAAAGAAGGTGAGAGGGGAGTTCGGATCAAGGTCTCATACGTGAACCATTCTCATACTACCTATTCTAATAGAAATATTAATTATATATATTTGGAAAAATTACATCACCCTCATCTATATTTTATCGAAATTACATATAGATCCAAGAATTTGAAGGATTTACACCTCCTTCCCTTGGATTTTTTAAGATTTTTACACTTTGATCCAATCCGTTAATGTCCGCTAAATTAAATGAGAACTTTTAAGTGATGATGTCACCTAATATCGGACCATTGAATGCCCAAAATGCCCTTCTTCAACCTCTGGCTTAGGCTTTGGTTTTAATTCTCTGCCTCTGCCTCCGACTTCGGCTCAAGCACCTCCATTTCTTCTGACGTTGGAGCCCTCATTTTTATGTTGAGCAAAACCCCCAGAACTTGCAACATCCTCTGACCCGTCAAATTCAGGCTCATATTATTAGGATTCCTCTTGCAAATCTTGAACCATCCTCAGAAAATCTGGTAGAATTTCTGCAGATTCAGCTGGCTTTTTGTTGCCAAAGAACCAAGTTCATTTTACATTTTCTTCTGGTCAGTAGAGTTTTTCAAACTCATTAATGGCAGGTGCTTGTTAAGATCTAGTCATTCAAGCCCGCTTTCTGTTCACATTCCTCTCTCTCTTTCTCTTTCTGTCTGAGAGGATTCTCACGGTAAGAAATTATGACCTTCCATTTCGGATCTTCTTTTCTAGTTCTAAGGCTGTAAGATTTTCCTTGTTTATTATCCCCTAGACGTCTAGGTGTTGAAGATCTCCAGAGATGCTGTGGAGTGGTGAGGAAAGTTCTTTGTTTTGAAATTGTGTTTGGTTTGGGGCTGGATTTGACGCATTAATGGCGGCGTCTGTAAATCTTTTCCGACATTTTGATCCTCGTTACGAAAGTTAGTATTATTTTTTTTTTCTTTCGTTTTCTCCTCGCAATTTTTGCTCAAAAGAAAAGAAACCTGCAGTTTCATGACACTGTTTTGTGAATCCAGCCCTTGTTTCTCTTAATCCAAAGTTTTATAAAAGAGACAATCAGTTAAACTTCTTTTCTTTGTTCGTTTTAGGATAGCGATGGCATTTTGGAGTTGGATATTGAGGCTTGCTTCTAAAATGAAAGGGATTTGCCTAAGGAGGAGACGCTTGTTCTGGGTTTCATGAAGTCCCAAAAGGATAGAAGCTCTGTTTCTCTGGTTTGCAAGGATTGGTACACTATGGAGAGATGGAGCCGAATTCACATGTTCATGGGTAACTGCTACTCTGTTACCATAAAGGGAAAGCCTCATCACGCCCAACTGGGGAGCGGATTTCCGATCATGGCTTGATGCATTCACCTTTGCATATCCTCACCTTGAGGAGCTGCGTCTTAAGAGGATGGCTGTCAGGGATGATGCCCCTTTCCCTCAGCATATGCAAAGAAAGGAAGGAAGTTTTTTTTCTTCATTAAAGGGTAATATGATCTTTTGAGGTTCAAAAATACTAACACCATCATAACTAGGGAAGGGGGTGTAAATTGTTTAAACTCTTTGATCCATATGTAATTTCTATCAAAAAAGTGTTAACATTCTCAAACAGATGATGGATTATATCTCGATTAAGATCCCACAAATTAATATCTGTTACATTTTAGTCTAGAATATTAAATGTGTGATCAGCCTAAAAGCACTACATTGTGTCACCCATGCCATAAGTCTATTTTTTAGATAGATGATACGCATCTTCTGTTCCATCACAAGGACAAAATAATATGTCAATTTCATTTAGAAGAAAATTGACAATGTTTGCAGAATTCAATGGGTGATGATATTAAGTAATAGGTAAAAAAAATCCTAAATTAAAAATTCATTAAAAAGAGGAGAAATTATATAATACCTAAAAGGGTCGGCCAAGGGAAATTGCCCAAAATACTTTTTTTTTTTTTGGTGAAACGCAAAAACAGAATTACAGCAAGAGAAAAACTACAAAAGACGAAATCTGAATACCCTATAGGTCAATTTTGTTTAGCAGAAAATAATAATTGCAAAAATTTGGATTGTTGATGATTGGATTGCTCCTATATTAAATTAAGTTATTTGATGATGTGGTGGGTCTCAGCATTAATGGTTAATAAGAATCTGCCCTGCCAGTTTGATATTATGTACATAGTAGTTGACATAAGATGTGATGTGCGTATCTTTTTATTTATTTATTTATTTATTAAAATCAACGAAATGTATATTAAAGAATATATATATATATATATATTAGGTTAACGATAAACAAAGACTAATATGTAATCTTAAGTTTCACGTTCCACTTTGCCATCAGCAAAACAAAAGATTACCACATACTGTTGTGATGTATTTCTACAAGTTTCTGATCTACTACATCTCCTAGTGTCGATAATGTTTAGAATTCAACAAAGCTCTCTCTCTCTCTCTCTCTCCATATACATACAACTTATTCTCAAGTCTCAACTTCCTTGTTAAATTTTCAGGCACTTTTTCTTACCAGGTATTTTTGTCGCCCCCTCTTCCCTTCCCTTCCCTTCCCTTCCCTTCATCCCTACTTTTTTGTCTTTCTTATCTTGGTGGCTTTCATATTTCTCCCAATGTATTCACTAAAGAAGAAACTCAGTAGCATGCGGCCCAAGATCAATTACAAACGTATTAGAAAGGTAGAAGACAATGTCGACGACCCACCTCCGGTACCTAAAGGTTGTTTTCCAATATATGTGGGTGAGGAAAACAAGAGATACGTGGTTCCATTGAAGCATCTTTCATCTCCAGACTTCCAAGCATTACTGAAACAAGATGAGGAGTTGAATGACAAAAACGAGGGTCCTATTATGCTGTCATGCTCTATCCAGAGGTTCGAAGAGGTATTGAAGCAATTAGATTAACTATTACTGTTATTTATTTATTTTTTTTTGTCTTAACCCTTACTCGGCATACCAATCCTTATGATCTTGAAGCTGCTCACTTGGCATTATTTCTGAAAAAAGGAGGAATATTATTATTCAAAAAAAGTGTTTATATATTGGTGAATCCTATTAGTCAGTGTACATATGGATGATAGAATGCCCATCATATGGTAGATTTCATCTATTCTCAATTATATTTTAGACCTAATTGTAGTTTTTTGTTTTTTCATTTCTCTGATTTCAGTTTCTAGTAGAGATCTTAATAAGCTTTCTAATAAGATTGTTTTTCTTAATAAGCAATTCCCATGTCACTTAGAGACTTATGAGGCAAGCTTGCCTTCATGTTCAATCTATAGATCATTAAGAAAGTAAGTTGATTAGTGTAGAAAACAAAACTTTTAAATTATGTAAAAGACAAATGGAGATCACAAACACACAATCACAAAATGCATATAAAAATTTACTGTGTTTCAATAAAATTTTCTATATCCACGATGATGAAGAAAAAAATTCTAAGATTGCAAAGAAGATAGAAATCAGAAAGGGTCTTAAGTGTATGTTAATTATAAAATCAATATTTTGAATAAGTTCAACAATTATATTTTTAAATTCTATATAAATAATTTATAAATGGGTTCCAACTATTAAAATAAATAAATAAATCAAGCCATGCCTGCAGCAGCCCCAGTCCGGTGGATTGGGCTTGGGCATGGACTGGTGCCAGATCGATATTGGGAAGAGCTGGGCCAAGGCTAAGGAATCCCAGACCGGTTTTGCCCTAACTCCTTTATCTGAAATTACTTAATCACATTGTTAGTCAAACTGTTAGTCAACCAGTTCTGTCATTTAATTTGGATATGAATATATGATTGGATTATCATGTTCCTGTACAAGAAGAAAAAGAATTTGATTGAAATAAAAAATATATATTCATCATTCACATAACATGAGATTACACACATAGTTCACACAAAAATCAACAGTCCAGTTATTGATCAGAAGATGAAATAAAATTTAAAGAAACTAAGCTTCTGTAGACAATACAAAGCAAGAGAAGGGGCACGAATTCTTATGTTCCAACCACTTAACAATGCATTCACTATGAAAGAGCTGTGAGCAAGGCAACCATGCAACCTCAACTCCTCTCACGTACTCATCCAAACGAACCATGCAAGTCTCTGTAGAAGAAGAAGAAGAAGAAGGGTCTTCTATATCTTCAAATTTCTTAATCTCCAAAGCCTGAATCGAAGATTGTGAAGCTGGAACCAACCTGCTTAAACCTTGATCTTCTCCACCCAAATCAAATACAATGCCTCAACCCATTTAATGTAATCATCAATACTTATGTAATTTTCTTGGAGATGAACATTAAGACCTATGATTATATCCAAAGAATGACAAACGCTCCATAGTTTGATACTTGTCGTTTCAGCCTCTCTATAGATTCTGGAGGGATTTCCATCCATGTAAGCATATCATGGATTTTGGTCTCGCTAACTAAAGGGATAAGTAGGTAAGGGAACTCAATGGGGAATACTTGCTCTAGAGATATTTATGCTGAAGTATGCACAAGATTGGTTTCAGAGCCATCATTCATGGTTCTTACAAAACACATGCTCTCGTTCAACCATGAAATGGAATGTGGATCTGGGCTCTGTGTATTCTGAATTTATGGGTCTTTTAGTATAGGAGAAATGTGTGCATGTAATTACAACAGGAAGCATGATTGATCTTTCTTGATGAAGGAAGAGGAAGAAAGAGAGAGAGTAGCAGAGTGAACAAAGATGCAAATAAGAGTGACAATTGGCTCTTTTACAAGGATAAGGGCGGGTAATAAAAATAAAAACCACTCACTTCTAATTCTACTTTTGAGAGAGAGAGAGAGAGAGAGAGAGATATGCATAATATGAGTGATGGCTGGCCCCTCTATAAGGATAAGGGCGGGCAACAAAATTGGAAACCACCCACTTCTAATTCTACTTGAACTAGAGAGAGAGATGAAATGACTGATATAGCCTTCCATCAAATAAGGCTTTTGAGTTCAGCGTTAGGGCAATTAAAGTAAATTAAGGAGAGCTAATCTAACCCTATCTTGTTACGCTTCGTTTTTTGGTTAATTTGTCAAGTTCAAAAATAGAAGTTTTACCCTCATGCTTCTTTATTGGTTAACTTGTCAAGTTCAGTACCATTTGGATTGGCCAATACATAGAATTTTGAACTCCACGAAGGTTTGAGGCATTATGGAAATTTTAGCCCTTTAGGGTCAAAATTGCTAACGAAGATCCAGGGTGCCATCTCAAGTCTGGCCCACATTTTTAAATGGATATGATTTAAGATCAAACCTACCTTAAATAGATCATGGAAAATGATTATTGAACTTGAGGATGTGATGTAACTTCTTTCATGCTTACATAGTCTAGTTAGGCTTTGTTGCCTATTGGCCCAACTCTTCTGCTTCCATTACATATCTCACAAAAATTCTAATTCGGATCACCACCAAAAAATGTCGGAGCAAGTCATTCTTCAAAATAGGTCAAGAATTCAAAACAAACATAACAAAAACTTCCAAGGAACTTGAAGATTGAATGGTTCTAAAATTAAGGTCAACTGCAGGGGAGGCCACTGTGAATCCTTGGGTGAAAAATCAAGAATCCTGTGTAATCAAGAAAATTTCCCACAGGCAAGGTGGATGCAATCAAAGCTGAAACAGGCAAGGAAGAAGAAATGCCTCTGGATGAACTCCTTAGCTTCCCCTCCATTAGTGTTCCACAAAAACAGCTAACCAAGAACTTTCTACTCTTCCTGACAATATGGAGTTTATCATTGTAATACAAAATGCTATATCTATTGGTTGTATACATCCACACGAGTTTAATGTATAAAACTTCAATGTCTTATTAATAATGACAATGTGCTCTTACATTAAGTTGAATGAAAAGGTCATGTTTTTACACATTGCTAATAAGTTACAAGTTTTGAACAGAAATGCCAAAATGACCTCTTTTGACTAATGATCACAGAAGAGACTCTAGGTGAAAACTTCCCCCACTTTCTTCGTAAGAAAAAAATTCAGAATAAAAGCTTCAATAGGAACATGGTCTTTTCTCACAATACTGGTATTGCATTCATAATGAAAGTGAATTGTTATAGAAATTCATTGTCAATGATTCTGTACCGTTGCAAGTTTTCAACAGGGAACCCAATAACTGGTTTTGTCTCTGATGTGAGATCAAAGCTCTGCAATCTCCTCATCCAGGAGTCGCTACCCAAGTGCACCTGCGAATTCTTTTGCCTGTTCTGCATTTTTGGCTCCAGGGATGGGTACAACATTCTCCTGGGCTATTAAACAGTTGAGAACCACCTGTAAGGATGACCCAGTTCTTAAGAGATTTGGTCCCTCAATAAATAGGCTATTTTTCTGCAGTGATTATAGAATCATCTTTACTGCTTAGGCACAGTACACCAAATATTCTTAATTGTGCAACAATATAGTTGGGATGTTGCATACATAGTATCTAATGATTTCTTCAGACTATTACAACCAATTCGGTGAATCTGAAGAAGAAATATGCTAATGGGCCTGGTGGCTATGCTAATGCAATGAGATCAGTTTCTAACCCAGAGATTTAGGGCCCGTTTGATTTTGTTTTTAGAAATGGTTTTTCCATTTTCCTGTGCTCAGAAACAGAAAAACATCATTTTTTCTGTTTGATTTTTTTGTTCTGTTTCACCTATTTATGAGATAAAAATTAAAATTTATATCTACTTTTGTTCCCAGAAACAGGAATGGAGAAATACCTTTTAGTTACTTTTCTGTTTCTTGAAACAAGGTGAGGGGAAAAAATCGTGAAATCCCGAGTCCCAACGCCCTACCCTCTCCTATCTCCCTACAGCTCTCCACAAGCTGCAACTCTCCACGAAGCTTAGCGACCGTCTCTGCTCTCTCGCGAAGCATCGGTGACCGTCTCTGCTCTCTTGCGAAGCTCCAGCGATCGTCTCTGCTCTCTCGAAGCTCAGCATTCTCTGCTCTCTCTCTCTCTTTGTCTCTCGTCAAGCAACGGAGAGTTTCAGGGGGTTGCTCGAAATTGAGCATAAACGGAGTGTTTATGCTCGAAAAGGCGACCGTCTCTGCCTTCCACAGTCCCTTACATGTCTGCAAGAATTTTCACAAACGAATCCTCTTACGTCTTCAAGGTTTCACCAAAGCATCGTCACTATATCAAGCTCCACTTCTACCCATCGGATTATAGCAGCCTCAACTCCTCTGATGCATATTTTTCAGTAATCGCTAATGGGATTACGGTCCTAAAAAATTTCAGTGCCTCCATTACTGCAAAAGTTGTGTCTCAGGCTTACATTCTCAGAGAATTCTCCCTCCCGGCTTCCACAGACCGTAAAATTAAAATCACTTTCTCACCCTCTCCCCTGTACAAAGGTTCTTATGCTTTCATCAATGGAATCGAAGTAATTCCTTCTCCGGATTTGTTCTCATCGGCGATAATGGTTGGTTTCTCCGACATGGTTGGGTACTCTGACCAATCCATTGACCTTGGAATCACACCTTTGCAAACGATGATTAGGCTTAACGTTGGTGGGAGTTTCATTCCCCCTACCAACGATTCTGGTGGTCTTAGCCAGACATGGTTTGACGATTCTCCTTACGTGTTTGGCGCTGGCGTCGAAATTACAGGGGAAGCTGATAAGAACGTTTCGATCCACTACTCCAAAGAGACACGAGAATATGTAGCCCCATTGGATGTATACAGTACATCAAGGACGATGGGCCATGGTTTGACGATTCTCCTTACGTGTTTGGCGCTGGCGTCGAAATTACAGGGGAAGCTGATAAGAACGTTTCGATCCACTACTCCAAAGAGACACGAGAATATGTAGCCCCATTGGATGTATACAGTACATCAAGGACGATGGGCCCAGATGGAAAGGTCAATCAGAATTACAATCTCACTTGGGTTTTCCAAGTGGATGCAAATTTCACTTACGTTGTTAGATTACACTTCTGTGAGCTGTCCATGACAAAGATCAATCAGAGATCCTTTGAGATTTTCATCAATAATCAGATGGCTGATGATGCCGCTGATGTAATAGTGTGGGCAGGTTCCCAAGGAGTGCCGGTGTATAAAGATTTCACTGTGTACGTAATAAGATGAATAAGCTACGAGGTGACTATAATAGTTTCAGGCGGTTACTCGAAACTACGAGATTTGGATGGGATTCAAATACTAGGACTGCTACAGCTGTAGATTCTATTTGGGAAAATGCTATAAAGGTAATCCATTCCTTGAAGCAATAGTCAATGGATAAATATTTTTTTTTTTTTGCCAACGAGGTGACTATAATATCGATTTTTTTATTTTTTATTATAGGCAAATCCAAATTGGACCAAATTCCGAAAGAGTGGACTTCCAAGGTGGCCAGAGTTGTTAGAGGTCTTCTCATACTCAAGTGCTTGAGGAGATAGAGGAGTATCTCAGCATACTGCTGGGAAGCAAAAGTCCATTGACATTGATCTTGGTTGTGAGGATGAGAATGATACACATGATTCCCCTGAAGATTTAGTAGGTCTGGATGATATAGAGCCTACAGATGTTGACGAAGTGGTCAGTCGTTTTACAACAAAGCGAATTAGATTTTTTTTTTATTTAAATTTTATACTAAATTTATACCTATTAAAGATTATCTTTTTGATGAATATGGTTGTGAACAGAATGTAATTGATCAACTAAATCCTCCTAATCATCCAGACTTCATTGCTCCAACTACAAGTACAAGTCAAAGAGGAGCAAGACAGATGCCAATGTTGAGGATAAATATAGCAAATCAAATGGCTATATTGAAGGGAATGCCTATGATTCCAATTGATGGACCTTGATGTTTTGATTTTAATGACTTTATGTTAGTTGCTACCATTAATGATTTTATATTAGTTGTTAGAGTATATGTTACGTAATAGAAAACTCTATGTTCTATTTACTTATGTGACATTTAAAAAGATATTCCCTATTGAATCTCTATCACATTGGGTTTTTTCATTTTAATCATGTATGATGTCTTCCCTTTTGTCAAAATTCTAATGGCATAATTGTAATTAATGATACATGCATAAGAAACCGTTTCTTGAAACAGAAAAATCAAACACTTTTTTGAGGTAAAAAAATTGTTTCTTGGAACAGAAATGGGAGAAACCGTTTCTGCTGTTTCTAAACACATAAACGACTGAAACAAAATCAAACGGCCCCTTACTTGTTGCCTTGAAACCTTTTTTGCAAAGTGTCAGTTTCGAATGTCCTAGAAATAGAAAACTAAGATGATTTGCTACCAAAGAAAAACTTATTTCAAATAAAGAAAAAACTCAGTAGCTATTTATTATCTCTTCTCTTCCTGCATTTGAAACTGTATCTTGAAAGGCAACTTGGAGATGTCTGTAAAACAGGATACACCATGTACCCCTCGCTAGGATGAGGAACAAGTTCTATTTTATCGAGTTTTACTTGTATTAGGATCACATTCCTCTAGGAGGCTGTGGTTTTCACTTCGTTGTTTTTTTTCTCCCCTCATTGATCATTGTGCTTGGCACTTGCAGAGGAGCATAGCTTCGGCTTCAGTTATAATTTATTTAATATTTTTCTTTTTCTGATTAATCACTTTTGTAGGAAAAGAACAGACATATTTTTCTTGTTGATTTCAGTTTCTAAGGAGTTTGGGGTCTGAACAAAACCAACAAAGCTCCACAAAAAATGTATTATGCATAAAGCTTCAACGTAAAATGCTTTGGAATGTTAGCTCTACTTGGCATGAAAAGAGGGATCCTTTTTTATTTAATCAATAATTTTTTCCCTTTCCCACTGTCTAAAATAATGGGGACTAAGTGAGTTAAGTTAAAGAGAGAATCTGTTTTGTTGTAGTTCTGTCTTATCTCTTTGATTCTCTTCGACAGAGGTTGGAGCTGCATAGCACAAAGAACAAGAAGTTAGATCAGGTGAGAAAGATGTTGGATGCAAGCTTCTGTACTTCATTCTAAGGTTGAATGCAATGATAAAGTACTTTTGAATGCTGCTTGGTCAACATAGCCCTGACATGCATAAGTACTAGTCCCTGTAGAAGTCAACTGACCATTGTAACACTTTATTTTTGAAATACTCCTGGTCCCTGTAGAAATCAGCTGAGCATAATAACAATTTATCTCTGGAAGACTCTTAGGGTGTGTTAGGATCATATGTATTAGAGCCTGGGAAATTGGAATTGAGAGGTGGAATTGTAACTATGGGTTCTAGGATCATCTTAACTCCTGTTTCTCTGATGTGGTTGCCCGGACACTGCAGAAAAACAGAACATCGAGCTCTTGACATCAAATGGTTGCAGCTAGAAAAGCTTTCTCACTGTGCCATTGATGGTTACGGGGATCAGGGAGAGAGGAAAGGGAAGGGAGACTCTCTGCAGATTGAAATATTCCTCTGATGTGATTGTCCACAGGCTGAGGAAAAACAGAACATCGATCTCTTGACATCAAATGGTTTCTGCTGAAAAAGCTTGCTCACTGTGCTATTGATGGGTGTGGGGATTGGGGAGAGAGGAAGGGGAAGGGGACTGTGTGCCTGCCATGCTGTAGCCTGGAGTGACAGAAGCCATCCATGAGTTGACAAACTTTGTGAATTTCTCATTTTACCCATATGCACACCAAACCTAATTCCCAGGTGGAGATTTGGAATTTTAAGTGAAAGCTCTCACTTATCGCTGGTGTTTTGGATTTTTTGTCTGTTCGATGATGGTTCTTGCTCTGTGTGGAAGCAATATGGAGGCTGTGTGGGAATAAGGGATCGAGAAATCAAAATCAATAGGGACTAATCAAAAGTTGTTTTGGTGTGAAAGTATTGTCTGAGAATTCTCAGCAACTGTTGGTTTAGTTTCAGTTCCATGTGGATTGCTTTCCTAATTTAGGTGCTTTATACCAAGACCCACTGTACATGGGCTTTGATCTTCATTGTGTTGTTCATGAGCAGAAAATTCCATAAGAAAAAAAAAAAAAACAAGGAAACAGATGGAGTACAATAGTTGAAGAACAAGAAAGGGAGCTGTGTCGACCAATCTTTGTTTTCTGGAGTGAAACCGTGTAAGCCTCTTGCTTTAACCAACTAAGCAATTTGTTCAGGAGTCGAAAAAAACAGAATAATTATGCTTTTCGACACCAATTTCCTGCTTAAAACAATCCGGAAGACGTGCATTTTAATGAATTCATATCAAGCTCCCAAACAACAAAATATAAATATAATATCTAAATAGCCATACAGCACAATTCTATAGATAATCAAAATAAGTGCAATCCAAATACACTCTTTATGGCTAAATTACTTATGCACCTTATTCCTAATGGATTATATCAAATTAGAATGTGCTGTTTTATTGCCCTTATGAGGAACTCAGGAGTGTATATCCGGCCTCGGGGACCAAAGGGTGGATTCTCTGGTGTGTACTTTCCAGTAAGAACACCTACAAGTTCGAAAACGACAGCCATCAACATACAGATACAGTAAAATAAAATAGCAAATAAACAGAATGGTGAAGGAAGAAGAGAGAGGGTGTGCAGTGAGTGCACAGTTGAAGAAACTTTTGAAGTAATCCTTTTGGACCCCAAAAGTACAGAACTGCAAAAGTTATACACTTTTCTCAATTGAACACAACAAAATAAGTGCTAATCATGATAAAAGCCTCACATTTTGACAGTTTGATGATATTTCTCTAGGAAAAGAGTAAGTGAAGAAAACACAAGGTAAATAAAAGTCTGCCAATTTTGTAAACCTTGCGAAGGAAGCACTACAAGAAATGCTTAAGTTGAATTTTGATTTCTAAGTTATACTTTTGCAAAAGGTTTCTTGGAACACATGAAAGTGTAGGAATCCCACCTTGGGCAATAGGAGAATATG
The DNA here is from genome assembly GCF_013358625.1 of Macadamia integrifolia. Lineage (NCBI taxonomy): Eukaryota > Viridiplantae > Streptophyta > Magnoliopsida > Proteales > Proteaceae > Macadamia > Macadamia integrifolia. Next base: position 127,399 of record NW_024868276.1, read on the forward strand.
CAATCAGAGTGCTCCCCAACTCATCACAGGTAGCTTTCCCAACTTTTTCCTCTGGAGCTCTGTATATGAGGCTATAATTTACCTGGTTGGAAGCCAATGGAATACCTCTCTTCTTAAGCTGCTCATAAGCATCACGAAGACGTTTTTCTGAAATCCATAATGGGTAATTATATTAATCAAAGCTATAAGTTGAGCAAGAAGGACCTAGACCTACCTGAAATTTTCAGTTAAACATGCAAGATGTTAATTTGAAACTGGGAAGTTTTATACAAGTTTGCTTTTAGTAAAGAACAGAGGTGTCAATGTCCTCGGCACAGCTGCTCAATTTTGGAAGCCCTAAAAAAATTATTAGATGTACTGAAGAGAATTCGCAAAATTGAATCTGTTGTAATCCAAGGATCATCCTATTTGTTTCCTTTAACGTTTTTCCACACCAAAATCATAAACACCATATTGCTGAAAATGAGAAAATTACCGTTGTAATATGAGACACCAACAGCCTTCACAAGGCCCTGCTCAACAGCATCTCCAAGGCCATCAATGTGACCTGCAAAGATCTTTTAATCAATCTATGTGAGAGAGTCTTAAAACACTCAGCATAAGAATTAATGGCAAATTTTCTGTTCCCATTGAGACGTTGACTTGTTTTCTGTAAGAACATAATGAAAGTAATATTGAGTTACCTTCATTTCCCCAGAGTCCTGGCCTGAAAATTAACAGAACTACTTTAATTAGCTACATGTTTTCCCAGAGAAATCCACAAAAGTTACTAAGTATAGGATCATATAATACAAACCAATGAAGCTGGTATACGTCCACCGAAGAAAGACCAAGGAGGCATAGGGAATCTTTAAGGGCCGAGACAACACTCCCACAACCAAACCTCCAAGGCAGGGCTGCAAACTTGACAGCTACCTCTACTGATGGATCTTTCTCTTTCCTTTCCTTGATAAATCTACAGAAAAAGGGGAAGGGTCGACTAGATATAAGAATGAATCTCAAATAACAGGGGAAGAACTAGAAACATAACATTCCATTACTTCAGCAGCCATCCTATATTTAAGTTCTTTAGCCTCAAGAAAAAACACATTTTTATTAGTAAGTAAAGAAACAAAGAAAATTTTTCATAACTTAATAACAAGGTCCTGTGGTTGATCGTACCTTCCCAGTAATGTGTCTGAATTAACTGCACCCATAGACAACTGCGGTAGCAGAGAAGGTATGTTTCAAAGATAGATCTAGATAAATTAATGGTGTGCACGAAGAGAGAAAAGAATGCAGGAAATATCTGTTCTCACTCTTGAGCCATAGACCTCAGCAGTATCGAAGAGAGTTATACCACAATCGATACTGGCATTAAAGGCTCCATTAGGTGCCTTCAGCTTCCTATCTGTCACCATTAAGAGGTGAATCACTAATAAATTTTACAGACTTCCACAAAATATAATTCTCTCACATAGATCAAATGAAATTTAATTCTCCCTGAAAAATACATGTGACTGATCACAAGTCACAGCTTTATGATCCATTGCAAGACAATGATATAAAATGGGCTAAATCTCAAGATATGGAACATTTTCAAATCTGCAAATTAATCATGTTCTCTTTGAAAAAAGATTGAAAATGTTACCATTAACCTCTGATTGAAATTTTGAAATTACATGTTTCCAAAAGATATTTTCATCAAAATGGATTGGGAGATCATTACAGAATCCACGGAAATGGAGAGAACCATGGTTTCAAAATAAAAAGTAATTTGGAAAACAACTAAGTTTTCTGGAACAAATAGAAGCAAATTGAGCATTAATTGAACAACTAAAAAGGCCTCAGTGATTTTGGCCAAAAAAATTGACCGCACTTCCATTATCCAATGCAAAGAATTTGAAGTATTCATAACCAAATGAAGAACCAGAGAAAAAAAAAAATCTAAGTCTCCAATTTACTCAGTTAGGGCTGAGCTCTCATCCTTTCTTGTAGGATTGGACTTTGAAGACACAAAGATCCATTACCAAAAAAAAAAAAAAAAAAATGACACAAAGATTATGATTTGATTTAAGGAGAAAAAAGAACTTCATTACATAACAGAGATTGTATTTGAAGATTCAACAAAATCAACATTACAGTGACTAAAGATAAAAATTGAAGAAATTAAGCTTCTGAAGGCAATAGAGAACGACACAAGGGGCACGAATTCTTGCGTTCCAACCACTTAACAATGCATTCACCATGAAAGAGATGTGAACAAGGCAACCGTGCAACATCGACTCCTCTCACGTACTCATCCATGCAAATCATACAAGTCTCTGTAGAAGAAGAAGAAGAAGAAGAGCCTTCTTCTATATCATCAAATTTCTTGATCTCTAAAGCTTGAATCGATGATCGTGAAGCCGGAACCAACCTCATTGAACCTTCTTCTCCTCCGATATCCATGGACTCGAACCATTCAATGTGATCATCAACACCTCTGTAATATTGTGCGAGAGGAACACTAAGACCTATTAAGATATCAAAGGCTTCACAAACGTCTATCCTCTCTCTACAGAACGAGGCTGCTTGAAAAGCATAATGGGTTATCTGTCGTTTAATTCTCTCAATGGAATCTGGAGGGATTTCCATCTGGGTAAGCATGGCATGGATTTTGATCTCGCTGACTTCAGGTATGAGCAGGTAAGGGAACTCAATAATGAATACTTGCTCTGGCAATAGATTAGAACCCACTCTAAAACTGGTTTCAGAGCCATCATTCATTGTACTTACATAAACATGTTCTTGTTCAACCAGGAAATGGAATTTGGATCTGGGTTGTGGGTTTCCTGAACGTGTGTGGCTTTCAGTATAGGAAGAACGCAGGCATGTAACAAGAACGGGAAACATGGTTGATCTCTTGATGAAGAAAGAGGAAGAGAAAGAAAGAGAGCAGCAGCAGAGTGAAAAGATGAAAATAGAAGTCACTGCCTCGTCCTTTTATAAGTATACGGGGAGGGTCACAAAATTAGAAACTACCCAGTTCTAGTTCCACTAGAACTTCAGAAAGAGAGACACTTTGAGTGTTTCGACAACGAGCAGAAATTAAGAAGTACCAATTTCAGTTTATGGGAGGATTTCTTAAGGTGCAAGTTTAAGCCAACGGTAATGTGCAACTTTTAATTTTGATTTTATTAATAAAAAAAACGTTGATAAAAGGATCCTGATTGGTTGATACATCTAATCCGACCCATCCAAACCTGATCCAAGTGATTTTCAAAATCTTTTGTGAGAAAGTGATTTTTTCATAAGCTATTACCAAGGTTTAAAACTCAAGATCGGTATCTCGATTGGAATCAAATAATATTGTACGGTTTTACCCTTTTTTTATTATTATTTGATATTTTAGACATTTTATTTTTTAATTTATAAATGGGTTCCAACTAAAATATATAAAAAAAAAAAAACACCCAAGCCGTGCCCACAGCAGCCCAGTCTGGTTGCTTGGGCTTGGGCTTGGGCTTAGGCATGGACTGGGACCAGGTCGATATTGGGCAGAGCTGGGCCAAGGCTAAGGAATCCCAGACCTGTTTTACTCCTACGGTCCTACCACTTCTATCTAAAATTAGTTAATCACCTTTTTAGTCAAACTGTTAGTCACTAGTTATGTCAATTAATATGGATATGAATAAATGGTGGGATTATCATGTTCCCGCATAAGAAGAAAAAGAGTTAGATTGGAAAAAAAAAATCATCATTGACATAACACGAGATTACACACAAAGTTCAAATAAAATCAACACTTCAGATACTGAATAGAAGATGAAAATTAAGCTTTTGAAGGAAATACAAAGCGACAAAATGAGGACGAATTCTTGCGTTTCAACCACTTAACAATGCATTCACTATGGAAGAGATGTGAGCAAGGCAACCGTGTAACGTCAACTCCTCTCACGTATTCATCCAAACAAATCATGCAAGTCTCTGTAGAAAGAAGAAGAATGGTCTTCTATATTTTCAAATTTCTTAATCTCCAAAGCCTGAATCGAAGATTGTGAAGCTGGAACCATCTTGCTTAAATCTTGATCTTCTCCACCCAAATCCAAATACAATACTTCGACCCATTTAATGTAATCATCAATACTAATGTAATTTTCTTGGAGACGAACATTAAAACCTATGATTATATCCAAGGATTGACAAAAACTCCTCTCTCTACAGAACAAGGCCACTTCAAAACCATAGTTTGATATCTGTTGCTTCAATCTCTTTATAGATTCTGAAGGGATTTCCATCAGTGTAAGAATATCATGGATTTTGGTCTCGCTGACTAGAGGGATAAGTAGGGAAGGGAACTCAATTAGAATACTTGCTCTAGGGATAGGTATATATGATGAAGTATGCACAAGATTGGTTTCAGAGCCATCATTCATGTTTCTTACAAAAACATGCTCTCGTTCAACCAGGATCTGGGTTCTATATATTCCGAATTTATGGGTCTTTCCATATAGGAGAAATGTGTCTATGTAATTACACCAAGAAGCGTGATTGATTTTTCTTGATGAAGGAAGAGGAAGAAAGAGAGGGAGCAGCAGTGTTACCAAAGATGCAAACAGGAGTGACAACTGACCCTTTTATAATGGGTAAAAAAAAAAATAAAACCACCCTCTTCTAATCAAGAGAGAGAGAGAGAGGGGGGGGGTAAATAGGAGTGACGACTGGCTCTTTTATAAGAACAAGGGTGGGTAAAAAAAATAAAACCACCCTCTTCTAATAAAGAGAGAGAGAGAGAGAGTGTCACGACCAAAACCTGGGATAAGGGTATGGTCACGTCCTCATGGGCGGTGATCAAAATGATCAGAATTTGAAACCAAGCATCCATGCATAGTTCATAATATTCCATCCCAAACATTTAAACCTTCAAAGTCCATATAGAATTCTATTATATATCAAAGTTAACATGATCAAACCCAAGTGGCCAAAATATTTACAATCCAAACTCCCAAGTCCTCATTCATAGTTGGTCAATATTTACATTAAGCTCTCTTAACCATAAAGAGTCAATAAAAAGCAAAATTATAAAAGATCTCTTCTTTTGTTCACCATCAATTAGAAGTCTGGCCGACATTTGGAATGGATCTGATTTTAACATCAAACCTACCTTAAATAGATAATGGAAAAGGATTCACAATTATTGAACTTGAGGATGTGATGTAATTTCTTTCATGCTTACATAATACAATTAGGCTCCATTTTCCTATCGGCCCAACCCCTCTGCTTCTATTACAGATCTTAGAAAAACTCTTATTTAGGTCATCACCAGAAAATGCCAAAGCGGGTCATTCTTCAAAATGGATCAAGAATCCGAGACAAACATAATAGAAACTTCCAAGAAAATTGAAGAATGAATGATTCTAACATTAAGGTAAACTGCAGGGGAGGCCACTGTGAATCCTTGGGTGAAAAAAATCAAGAAGTCTGTGTAATCAAGAAAATTGCCCACAGGCGTGGTGGGTGCATCCAAAGCTAAAAGAGGCAAGGAAGAAGAAATGCTTATGGATAAACTCACTTAGGGCTCGTTTGATAATGTTTCTAGAAACGTGTTTCTGTGTTTTCCTGTTCTCAGAAACGAAGAAACGGCATAAATACCGATTGGTAAAAGTGTTCTATTCCACTTGTTTCTTGAAACATAAATTGAATTTCAAGAAATAGAAATGATGAAACAACTTTCACTTGTTCCGTTGTTTCTCAAAACAAATATCGTGCAAAAAACTCCACTCATCCCCGATAAACATAGGCCCCTTTCTTCTCTTCCCTGTTAAAACTTCACGATAGTATCTTGAAGAAAACCCAAGCGATTGTACTCCATCTTCTGCTCGTCGAGAAACCAACCCTCTCATATCCGTCTCTTTCTTTAATTGCAGCCATACTCCATCTTCAATCGAAGCCTAATGACCAGCATTGCAGCCATACTCCATCTTCAATCGAAGCTCTATCTTCATCGAAGCACTCTCTTCAATAAATCCATTGGCACCAAAGCCCTCTCCCTCTCAATCGAAGCCCTCTCTGCCCATGTTCTTATGATAATAATGTGAAAAACGTGATTGCAGGATGCATACACTACAGGAAAGCCAGTTTTGGTTGGTTTGCTTTTCCAGTTGTTAAAGATCCTTAAAGCATTTTATATTTCCATGACTTAAGTAGAAAAAGTTGCAGAAAAACTCAATGGGGGTGGTCCCATTATGTAATGGCTGGACTCTAAAGACCCAGAATTAAAATTCCAGAATATCTAAGAATATTCATGATCGATTCAGAACAGGGATTTGGAAATCTTTGTAATACCCTGTGACATTTCAAGAGCAGGTTTTTGGTTTTAGAAATTAGTTTATGAAGAAGGATTGTTGGTTTCGAATCTTTTTGTCTTTGGGATCACAGGGAGCTGTTACACAAAGATTTCAAAGGGCACGAAGGTACCGTAAGAGCATGTGACTTACAATGGATGACAGCCGGTAAAGGAATTGTTCACTCTGAAATGGCTGCAGCTGAAGGAACTCAAACTTGTTCTTCTGGGTGAGTAGCAATGGCGAAGAAGGACTACGGTTATGAGAGAGGGCTGACCACTTCTTCTTCTTCTTACCCATTTCTGTTTCCAGAAACAACAATTATCAAACACCCTTGTTTTACGGCAATTTCCATTTCTGCCTCAAGAAACGGAAGAAATGTTATCAAACGGGCCCTTAGCTTCCTCCATTAATGTTCCACAAAAACAGCTAACCAAGAACTTTCTACTCTTCCTGACAATATGGAGTTTATCATTGTAATATAAAATCCTATATCTATTGGTTGTATACATCCATACAAGAGTTTAATGTAGAAAATTTCAATGTCTTATTAATAATGACAATGTGCTCTTACATCAAGTTGAATGAAAAGGTAATTTTTTTACACATTGCTAGTAAGTTACAAGTTTTGAACAGAAATGCCATATAACCTCTTTTGATTACTGATCACAGAAGAGTCTCTAGGTGAAAACTTCCCCCACTTTCTTCCTAAGAAAAAAAATTCAGAATAAAAGCTTCAATAGGAACATAGTCTCTTCTCAAAATACTGGTATTGCATTCATAATGAAAGTGAACTGATAAAGAAATTCATTGTCAATGATTCTGTACCATCACAAGTTTTCAACAGGGAACCCAGTAACTGGTTTTGTCTCTGACGCGAGAGATCGAAGCTCTGCAATCTCCTCATCTGTGAGTCGCCACCCAAGTGCACCTGCAAATTCTTTTGCCTGTTCTGCATTTTTGGCTCCAGGGATGGGTACCACATTCTCCTGGGCTATTAACCAGTTAAGAACCACCTGTAAGGATGACCCAATTCTTAAGAGATTTGGTCCCTCAATAAGTAGGCTATTTTTCTGCAGTGATTATAGAATCATCTTTATCTGCCTCAACAGACTACATCAAATATTCTTAATTGTGCAACAATATAGTTCGTTTGTTGCATGCATAGTATCTAAGGATATCTTCGGACTGTTACAACCAATTCGGTGAATCTGAAGAAGAAATATGCTAATGGACCTGGTGGTATGCTAATAAAATGAGATCAGTTTCTAACGCAGAGGTTTACACTTTGCCTTGCAAACAGTGTCGCAAAGTGGTCAGTTTTGAACTTCCCAGAAATAGGAAAATTAAGATGATTTGCTATGAAAGCAAAACTTATTTAAAATAATAAAATAATAATAATAATAATAATAATAACTGATTATTTCCCCTGTTCCTGCATTTGAAACTGTATCTTGAAAGTCAACTTGGAGATGTCTGTAAAACAGTATATGTCATGTAACAAGTTATATTTTATCGAGGTATACTTGTATTTGGATCACATTCCTCTAGGAGGCTGTAGTTTTTGCTGTGTTGGGTTTTTTTTCTCATTGTGCTTGGCACTTGCAAAGGAGCATAAGCTTCAGCTTCAGTAATAATTTATTTAATACTTGAGTTTGGGGAAAGAAGAGTGAACAAAATCAACAAAGCTCCACAAAAAATATGTATTATGCATAAATCTTCAAAGTAAAATGCTTTGGAATGTTAGCTCTTCTACTTGGCATGGAAAGAGGGATCCTTTTTTCTTTAATCGATAATTTTTTCCATTACCAACTGCCTAAAATAATGGGGACTGAGTGACTCAGTTAAGTTAAAGAGAGAACCTGCGTAGGAGTTTTGCTGTAGTTCTGTCCTATCTCTTTGATTCTGTTCAACAAAGGTTGGAGCTGCATAGCACAAAGAACAAGATGTTACGTCAGGTGAGAATGCTGTTGGAAGCATGCTTCTGTCCTTCATTGTTAGGTTGAATGCAATGATAAACTACTTTCGAATGCTGGTTTGTTAACATAGTCTTGACATGCATAAGTACTAGTCCCTGTAGAAGTCAGCTGACCATAGTAACACTTCATTTCTGAAAGACTCCTAGTCCCTGTAGAAGTCAGCTGAGCATAATAACAATTTCTTTCTGATAGAATCTTCGGGTATGTTTGGATCATGTGTATTAGAGCCTGGGAAGTTGGAATTGAGAGGTCGAACTGTAACTATGGGTTCTAGGATCATCTTAACTCCTGTTTCTCGGATGTGGGTCGCCCAGATGCTGCGGAGAAACAGAACATCGAGCTCTTGACATCAAATGGTTGCTGCTAGAAAAGCTCTCACTGTGCCATTGATGGTTGTGGGGATCGGGGAGAGAAGAAGGGGAAGGGAGACTCTCTGCAGATTGAAGTATTCCTCTGATGTGGTTGTCCACAGGCTGCGGAAAAACAGAGCATCGAGCTCTTCACATCAAACGGTTGCTGCTGGAAAAGCTTTCTTACTGTGCTATTGATGGCTTGGGGGATTGGGGAGAGAGGAAGGGGAAGGGAGACTGTGTGCCTGCCATGCTGTAGCCCGGAGTGACAGAAGCAATCCATGAGTTGACAAACTTTGTGAATTTCTCACTTTACCCATATGCACACCAAAGCTAAATCCCAGTTGGGAAATTTGGAATTTTAGGTGCAAGCTCACTTATCACTGGTGCTTTGGTTTTTTTGTCCAGTTCAATGATGGTTCTTGCTCTGTGTGGAAGTAATATGGGGGCTGTGTGGGAATAAGGGACCGAGAAATCAAAATCAATGGGGACTAATCAAAAGTTGTTTTGGTGACAGTATTGTTTGAGAATTCTCAGCAGCTGTTGGTTTAGTTTCAATCCCATGTGGATTGCTATCCTAATTTAAATGCTTTATAGCAAGACCCACTGTACTTGGGCTATGATCTCCATTGCGTTGTTCAATAGCAGAAAATTCATATGAGGGAGCTGTGTCAACCAATCTTTGTTTTCTGGAGTGAAAGCCTCTTGCTTTAACTAACTAAGCAATTTACTCAGGAGTCGAAAAAACAGAATAATCATGCTTTTCGACACCAGTTTTCTGTTTAAAAAAATTCCGGAAAACGTGCATTTTAAAGAATTCACATCAAGCTTCCAAATAAAAAAACTCAAATATTCAGATTCTTAATGCATAAATATCCACATGGCAATGCAGCACAATTCTACAGATAATTCAAAATAAGTACAATCCAAATACACCCTTTATAGCTAAATTACTCATGCACCTTATTCCTAGTGGATTATATCAAATTAGAATGTGCTGTTTTAATACCCTTATGAGGAACTCAGGAGTGTATATCCTGCCTCGTGGACCAGAGGGTGGATTCTCTGGTGTGTACTTTCCAGTAAGAACACCTACAAGTTCAAAAAGACAGCCATTAATGTACAGATACATTAAAATAAAATAGTAAATAAACAGAAAGGAGAAGGAAGAAGAAAAAGGGTGTGCAGTGAGTGTAGAGTTGAAGAAACTTTTGAAGTAATCCCTTTGAACCCCAAAAGTATAGAACTGCAAAACTTATACACTTTTCTCAATTGAACACAACAAAATAAGTGCTAATCACAATAGAAGCCTAACATTTTGACAGTTTGATTATATTTCTCTAGGAAAACAGAAAGTGAAGAAAACACAAGGTAAATAGAAGTCTGCAATTTTTTAAACCTTGCAAAGGAAGCACAACAAGAAATGCTTAATGTGGTGCTACAGAAAGAATAGTAATAGATACTGGGGTAGAAAAAAAATCCCAAATAAAAGTAAACTAAAAAAGGAAAAAAAAAGGAAAGAACGAAGAAGAAGAAGAAGAAAAGAGTAAGAATGAAGTTAATCCAACAATTCAAAGTATCATTGAATTACTGGACAAATTCTCAACTTGAAACTAGAGTTGAAAATGCTCAAAGAGTAGTCATCTAGGTTCTCCTTTGCATCCTAAGTCAAATTTTGAGTTCTAAGTTATATATTTGCCAAAAGGTATCTTGGAACATATGAAAGTGTAGGAACCCACCTTGGGCAATTGGAGAATACGCAATCAGAGTGATCCCCAACTCATCACAGGTAGCTTTCACACCTTTTTCCTCTGGAGCTCTGTATATGAGGCTATAATTTACCTGGTTGGAAGCCAATGGAATACCTCTCTTCTTAAGCTGCTCATAAGCATCACGGAGACGTTTTTCTGAAGTCCATAATGGATAATTTTATTAATCAAAGCTATAAGTTGAGCAACAAAGAACATAAACCTACATGAAAAATTCACTTAAGCATGTAAGATGTTAATTTGAAACTGAGAGTTTTATACAAGTTTGCTTTTAGGAAAGAACAGAGGTGCCAATGTCCTCGGCACGGCTGCACAATTTTGGAAGCCCCAAAAAATTGATTAGATGAGCTGAAGAGAATTCACAAAATTGAATCTGTTGTAATCCAAGGATCATCATATTTGTTTCCCTTCACATTTTTCCACACCAAAATCATAAACACCATATTGCTGAAAATGAGAAAATTACCGTTGTAATTTGAGACACCAACAGCCTTCACAAGGCCCTGCTCAACAGCATCTCCAAGGCCATCAATGTAACCTGCAAAGATCTTTTAATCAATCTATGTGAGAGTCTTAAAAGACAGAGCATAAGAATTAATGGTATAATTTTTATAGTCATTGAGACATTGACTTGTTTTCTGTAAGAACATAATGAAAGTAATATCAAGTTACCTTCATTTCCCCAGACTCCTGGCCTGAAAATTAACAGAACTACTTTAATTAGTTATATGTTTTCCCAGAAAAATCCACAAAAGCTACTAAACATATGCTGATGTAATACAAACCAATGAAGCTGGTATACGTCCACTGAAGAAAGACCAAGGCGGCATAGGGAATCTTTAAGGGCTAAGACAACACTCCCACGACCAAACCTCCATGGCAGGGCTGCAAACTTGGTTGCAACAGCTACCTCTACTGATGGATCTTTCTCTTTCCTTTCCTTGATGAATCTACAGAAAAAGGGGAAGGGTAGATTAGATATAAGAATCAATCTCAAATAACAGGGGAAGAATTAGAAACCTAACATTTCATTCTTATTAACTTCAGCAGCCATCCTATATTTCAGTTCTTTAGCCTCAAGAAGAATCACATTTTCGTAGGCAAGTAAAGAAATCAAGAAAAATTTTCATAGCTTAACAACAAGGTCCTGTGGTTGATTGTTACCTTCCCAGTAATGTTTCTGAATTAACTGCACCCATAGACAACTACAATAGCAGAGAAGGTATATTTCAAAGCTAGATTTAGATCAATTAATGGTTTGCACAAAGAGAAAAAAGAATGCAGGAAATCTTTGTTCTCACCCTTGAGCCATAAACCTCAGCAGTATCGAAGAGAGTTATACCACAATCGATACTGGCATTAAAGGCTCCATTAGCCGCCTTCAGCTTCCTATCTGTCATTATTAATAGGTAAATCACTAATAAAGTTTACAGACTTCCACAAAAGATAATTCTCACTAGATCAAATGAAATTTAATGCCCCCTGGAAAATACAAATTTAGTGACTGATCGCAAATCACAGTTTTATGATCCATTGCAAGACAAGAAAATAAAATGGGTTAAATCTCAAGATGTGGAACATTTTCAAATCTACATCTTAGTCAAGTTCTCTTTGAAAAAGATAGGACAATGTTACCATTAACCTCTGATTGAAAAATTGAAATTACATGTTTCCAAAAGATATTAACTTTCATCAAAATGGGTTGGGAGATCATTACAGAATCCACGGAAATGAAGGGAACCATGGTTTCAAAATAATATGTAATTGTAAAACAACTAAGTTTTCTGTAACAAATAGAAGCAATTTGAGCATTAATTGAACAATTAAAAAGTACTCAGTTATTTTGGCCAAAAAATTTGACCACACTTCTATTATCTAACGCAAAGAATTTGAAGAACTCATAACCAAATGAAGAACTAGGAAAAAAAATGAAACATCTGAAACGAAACTAAAATTATTGATGAATATATAATAATTAAGCCATCTAAAAACAATAGAGATTAAGAAACCTAATAAGGAAATTAAGAAATTCAATAATCACATTCATGAATGATTTAACAGAACAACCCCAGCATTACATGTAAACTACAAGAAGATGAACAAAAATTCAAACTAGAGTATTTCCTTCCATAAACCAATTCAAATTTACATTTTTATAAGAAAATACTTTTGTACAAATTTCCAACTTTTTCCCTAATTTAAGTTATTACTGTAAAAACATACTCTCTCATGACCCAATATCAGATAATCTTGTTTCAATTTTGGCTTTTGGCTGGAACATACCGTCCCATTCAAAGTTATTCCAGTAGCTGGTGTCGCCCCAAGACCAAGCTCCAATTCCCAGCTTCGTGACCTTCAAATTAGAACCACCCAATTTTACCTTATCTTCTTCTGTTTTCAAAGAAGCAAATTCTTCAGATGCAACTGCTCTTATTCTCAGAACTCTTCTCTGACGAAAAAGAGAGAAATTTGAACTGCTGGTGTCGCCCCAAGACCTTATTTCTTCTGTTTCAAATTAAAACCAATGCAATCTTCTTCTGTTTTCTCAAATTCTTTTCTCAGAAATTGGGTTTTCTGAAACTTGGAGACTTCTTTCATGGAGGGATGAAATGCACCAGCGCAATATCAATCCTAAGGTTGGAATCTCTCCCTCCAGTGGGGCCTCTAATTTTCTTCTCCTTTCTCCAGAAATGCCTCCTGAGTTTGAAGGAATTCACATTAAACTCCGAAGAATCATGTAAAAAGGAATTCTTAGTGCTTCGAGGAAATCCACATAGTTTCAGAAAACATGAGTTTAATTTGAGGCAGAGAGACAGATTTGTTGTGACTCACGATAGTTGAGTTTGTACGGAAATTTCGTGGTACTCGAACCATATGTGGCCTCTGTGTTGCATACGTGATGCGTGTAATTTCTACAAAGTTCCACTCTTGGTCCATTTTTGGACATGGGTGTGAATCGGATCAAACTAATCAATTTGTATCAGGAAAAAAAAAAAAGTTATTATTATTATTAATTTTTTTTATAATTTTATTTTTAAATTCAAACCAAAACACTTTTCATCATGTTAGGCATCCAATCAGGCATCTGACTGCTGGAAAGATCCAAACACATTTCAACACATTGATGCACACCCATAGGTCTCTACAAAGTTCCAACCATTAGATGTCAGGCTGAGCACCTTATGAGTTGGAGAGGATCTTTTTTATATTGGGAAGCGTATTTTCTCTTTTAAAACTCTATTTGAAAAATAAAAAAAAGAAAGAATATTTGAGTTTGTATGGAAATTTCATGGGACTCGAACCATATGTGGCCTCCGTGTTGCATATGTTGATCCATGTAATCTCTACAAAGTTCCACTCTTGGTCCATTTTTGTACATGGGTATGAATTGCATCAAAAATCTATTTGTATTAAAAAAAATCAATTAATATTTGTATTATTATTATTTTTTTAATTTCCAAGCTCAAATCAAAACACTTTCCATCGCGTTAGGCGTCCAATCCATCTAACTGCTGGAAGGTTCCACATCATCCCAACACATGGATGCACAATATCAATTATTATTTGTATTATTATTATTTTTTTTAATTTCCAAGCTCAAACCAAAACACTTTCCATCGCGTTAGGCGTCCAATCAGGCATCTGACTGCTGGAAGGATTCGAACACATCCCAAAACATGGAGGCACACCCCAGGTCCTTTCAAGTTCCAACCATTAGATGTCGGGTTGAGCTCCTTATGAGTTGGAGAGTATCATTTTTCTATTGAGAAGCATCTTTTTTTTTTTTTTTTCATTTTTTTTTTTTTTTTTAACTCTGTTTGAAAAGTAAAAAAAAGAAAAAAAGTGAAATGTGGAATTAAATTAAAATTGAAGAAGGTGTTGACGTAAGGAAGATTTTTTGCATCCATGATTTATTAAATAAGAGATGTTTTGTTATTTCGAATTTTTGATAGGGATTTTTCGTCTCCATCTAAGGTCCTACATACACATGTGATGGTGTATCTTATATGATTATACAAATTTTTTTCCAATAAATTTTTTTGTAATCATAATGGATTTTGTGGGATTGATTTTTTTTTTTTTTAAAAAAACTCGTTATTATCATAATAAACGTTTCAGATAACTATACTATTATTTTTCTTTTATATATTTGCAAAGGAAAATGGGGAGACAAAGGGGTAGGGATCTCGTCATCTGCCACTCTCTCTTCCAATCTCCTTGCCCTTGTTATCGATATGCCATGATTAAGGGCGTAAATCGGTTCAGAATCAAATATTTAGTTTGGTTCTAGCGCGTCTTGGTGTGATCTAGAATCGGATCAAATTCTACCTCGATTCTAAAACTCAATATTTGTACCTAATTTATTTGGTTTCAACACGGTTTCAGTTCTTATTGGGTTCCCAAATTTGCTTCCTATATGGTTCAGATCCGATTCATGTAAAATTAGTAAAGTTTATTATAAAATATTAGTATTAAATATATTAATATTATAATGTATTGATACTCAAATTCGGTTTGGTTTCAGTTCTAATCCTCGACTTCTATGCTAGAACCGGAAAGTAACCAAGTCCCAGCTCAATTCTATTCCTTAGAATTGAATATTCAATCTTAGAACTAGTTTCGTTTTTTGGTTTTGATTCTAATTTGACACCTTTAATGCCATGACACCTCTCTGATTGGTGTGTTCTCAAACTATCAGCTTGGAGAATTTCTCATTCTTTATTTCTCTCACCTTTCCTTTACTTGCAACCAACTTTTTTTTTTTTTTTTTTTTTTGGGGGGGTGGGGGTGGTGTGGGGGAGACTAAGGAGTAAAAACCCATAAAGTAGCAGGGAAAAAAATATACTGCATGGAGCAATGAATTGAAAAATGGTAAACCATATATTATTGATGATGAGTTCATCATATATAATTTTTTATGCTGTGTGAGCGACTCAAGTAGGATTTACAAAACCAGCTGCAGGAGATTACATACATAGAAAAATACTAAAAAACTATCAACTCGTTTACAGATATACTATTTGGTTTTATTTGATTTTTGCCTCATCTTATGAATACCAAGACTTGCAAGTCTCTTCATCACATCATAGGAAAGAGGCTTCAATGATGTGGAATGTCTTTGAATAAGTCAGGGAAACTTTGACTAATCGCCTGCGTGTCAGCATAG